>NC_061122.1:218641045-218763315 GCF_002878395.1 Capsicum annuum | reverse complement strand
GGAAGTGCGTTTCCTTACAAATGTTTCTTAAATTGCCCAAGCCAGGAAGTGCGTCTCCTTACAAATGTTGCTTGAATTACCCCAAACAAGGAAGTGCATCTCCTTATCAAATGTCGTTTGAATTACCCAAACAAGAAAGTGTGTCTCCTTACCAATGTTACTGGAATTACCCGAACAAGGAAGTGCGTCTCCTTACCAATGTTGCTGGAATTACCCGAACAAGGAAGTGCGTCTCCTTACAAATGTTGCTGGGATTACCCGAACAAGGAAGTGCGTCTCCTTACACATATTGCTTGAATTGTCAAAACAACAAAGTGAGTACCCTTATAAATGTTGTTAGAATTAGCCAAACAAGAAAGTGCGTCTCCTTACAAATGTTGCTTGAATTACCAAAAAAGGAAGTACATCTCCTTACAAATGTTTGCTTGAATTTCCCACACAAGGAAGTGCATCTCCTTACAAATACCGCTTGAATTACCAAATAAGAAAGTGTGTTTCCTCACAAATATTGATGGATTTACCAAATAAGAAAGTGCGTCTCCTTACAAATGTTGCTCGAATTTCCCACACCAGGATTATCATAAGACAGTATTTCATTTTGAAAGCGTGGTCCCATTTTTCAGGAGGAACCCGAACAGAAAGTAAAATTTGATTTTTCAAAAGGATCCTGAACAAAAAGTAAAATCTCACTTTTCAGGAGGGTCCTAAACAGAAAGTAACTCCCATTTTTTAGGAGGGTCCTGAACAGAAAGTAAAATCCCATTTTTCAGGAGGGTCTTGAACATAAAGTAAAGTCCCATTTTTCAGGAGGGTCCTGAACTGAAAGTAAATTCCCATTTTTCAGGAGGGTCCTGAATAGAAAGTAACTCCCATTTTTCAGGAGGGTCCTGAACAGAAAGTAAAATTCCATTTTTCAGGAGGGTCCTGAACATAAAGTAAAGTCCCATTTTTCAGGAGGGTCCTGAACTGAAAATAAATTTCCATTTTTGAGGAAGGTCCTGAACAGAAAGTAAAATCCCATTCTTCAGGAGGGTCCTGAGCATAAAGTAAAGTCCCATTTTTCAGGAGGGTCCTGAATTGAAAGTAAATTCCCATTCTTCAGGAGGGTCCTGAACAAAAAGTAAAATCCCATTCTTCAGAAGGGTCCTGAGCATAAAGTAGAATCCCATTTTTCAGGAGGGTCCTGAACTGACAGTAAATTCTCACGGATGTGCATTTCCAATGGTGGTTGAATTAAGTGAAGCGAATTTGCCCCTATTTCAACAAAGAAAATTTGTCAATTAAAAACTTAGTGGTAGTTTGCAGCACTTGGCTTTCCAGGCATTTGCTCTAGTGTTCATTCCCTTCATTTTGTTTAAGATTGCTGACATTTGCCCCTACTTTGTCGTGTTATTGACCCAAACTCAGATCATTAATAGTGACTCCAAAATAACCACAGTATCTCTGCTTTGTCATGCTTCTCAGATAAATCCTTCAAACCTTGGTATTTTCATAAGTTCACAATCATGTCTCTTTCATATGCTGACTTTGTCTTGCATTGTGCAATTGAAGAAGTTGGTGGCCAGTTTTGAAATCTTTTCTCACTTGTTTTGATATGGACTTAACTCAAAAACAAGAGAAAAATGACAATGAATTTTATTTGGACCACTGACTCAAGAAAACAAAATAAAATAAAGAGAAGAAAGAAAAGACAATGAGTGTCCCCATTTGAAACAAAGAAATGACAAATTTTCTAAAAATGACAGTCAACTCTAATGATTATGCCATGGATTTTGGATTAAGCTACCTGATCTTTCCATCCAACCTTTCTACCAATTATTGTTGAGTTAATGGCCTTGAAACTGAGTTGTTTCCTTAGGCCAATTGCATTGAGACCTCATTCGGCTAGTGACATTTTGAAGGGTCTTTCCCTCAGCTCACCCTTGTCTTATGGTGTCTGTAAGGGTTTTTACTAATGAGACTCTCTTATTCTCATTTCTCCCAACTCACAATCGTCTCACAGTGCCTGTGAGGGTTTTCACCAATAAGACTCTCTCTTTATTATCTCTCTCAACTTACTATCACCTTACGGTACCCGTGAGGGTTTTCACCAATAAGACTCTCTCATTTTTATTTCTCTCTTGATTCCTTGGGCTGATGAAGACAGGTAGTTCCCAAATACATCATCATATCCCTTGCATGCTTTGCCTTAACATCCCCAAAAATTGATCTAAAGGTCTTTTCTTTGGTTGTAACTTGGCTTTTGGATAGGGTTAGAAAGAAAGGATGGCGTGAGGCCCAAACGACACTTGAAGTGGGTTAGGACTTACAACTTTTGGAATCGACTCAAACAATGAGGATTAACTCATGCCCCAGTTTCTTTTGACTGGGTGGTTCTAAATTATTTATTTGGTTGGACCGAGCCCTTAGTAGGGCAGCCTACGTATCTCACCCCCGAGAGAGGAGAATCAGGTCATGCGTAGTTCTGGCAGCTTGTCCTTTTGCTTTGATCTGATTTTTCTTCTTTTTTTTCTTTTATTCGCTCTTTTCACTTTGCGATTCTTTTTTTCTAACTCTATTTTTCTTGACACTCCTTTTTGGAAACATTTTTGTCTCTTTTTTGTAACTTTTCACTTTATCTTCTTACTCGACACTATTCTTTGAACTTTGCTTACTCTATCTTGATTCCAAAAGAGGGGTATGAAAGAAAATAACACTAAGGCTCAAATGGGGTAAACAAAGGATGACACAATGTTTGGATAGCAGAATGAAATGCCTTCATCATATCAATCCTTGAGAATACAAGTATATAGCATGCAATGTGAAAGTACACGACCAATATCACTTATGACATGTTTTACAACACTATCTTGCCTCGAACATGTGTTTCACCTCTTTTTATATACTTGTCAAAGATACAACTCTACCTTTGTTATGCATCCCTCACATCGAGTGATTCATGCTTCTGTAGAGCTGATTATCTTCTTGTTAACCTTGATATAGGGATCACACGTCCACTATTTGACCTAATTGGGACCTGACTTTCGATCGATAGCTAAGTTATTCTTGTGATTCTCAAAATAATTGCCTTAACCTATTACCAAATGGCTCAGTACTCTATCTATTTTCTCATATGCTCTTTTTTTCTAACTTTAACCCTCTGATTCAAAGTTCATGCTTAAACTGGATTTTAAGATCTGGCTGAAAATTTCACTGCATGTCATATCACTAGAGTTAACACAAAATGTACTATGTAAAGAAAAAAAACAAACAACACATATTTAAAACACAAAGGAAAATGAGACACTTCATTTAGTGAAAACAAAAGATAGAAGGGTTTGAACATAAACAACAAAGGGACAAAACAAGATAGATCCCGAACTACAACCTTGAAATAATTCGGAGAACAGAAAATAAAACAAAACAAGCTACCAGACCCCTTCCTAGTAAGGAGAGGGGTGACTTTTTAATTTCTCAGCCTAACATCTTAGCCACTGGTTTACATATCAGCATGACTAGAGCTTTCCTCACTGTCAGTGTTCTGTACCATGATTGATTTATCTTGAATCATCTTTTCAATTTCTCTTTTCAAATCACGACAATCTTCAATACTACGGCCCTGAACATCAGAATGATATGCACATCGTACATTAGGATCAAAACTTCTTGAATGTGGGTCGAGAGTATACCCAAGGAGAGGAGTGATCATGTCCTGCTGTACCAATCACTGGAATAAACTTGCATACGACTCCCCAATGGGTGTGAAGTTATCCCTCGACTTCTGTCTCATTTCATTATTTGGCTTAAATTGAAAACCAGGCCTAGAACGGCTTCGGTACGTATGTGGAGTTGGAGGATGACTCGACAGAGTTGGCACACGCCAATGTGGGTAAGATGGAGGTTGAACATAAGGTTGCGCATTATACACTTGATATGGAGGTGGGGGAATGGGATATAATGGATTTTGGAAAAGATTCTGTGGAGCTTGGGCATAAACTTGGGTTTGAGCCCGTGGGTAACGATGGTGTGGTCCTCTTTCCCATGCCTGTTGTCCAACTGCAATGGCAGATGCATCTTCCACATTCTTCTTTCCTCCCACACTTCCCAAACCTTTTTGAATTTCTTGAGTAGTCGCTTTTAATGTTGCAAAACTCACAATACGACCAGTTTTAATTCTATCCTCTATCATCTCCCCCATTTTGAGGACCTTAATAAATGGCTTGCCTAATGCAGGTAACAAGTGTTGATAATATGTTTCATCCTGCACTTGAATAAACGCCTCTACTATCTTACTTTCTTGCTTTGGCGGTTTCACCCTAGCATCTTGTTCACGCTATCTAATTGCATACTCTCTGAAAGTTTCAGTACTCTTTTTATTCATATTAGTTAAGGATCTCTCGTCAGGAATCAACTCCATATTGTATTGAAATTGTTCCACGAATTTATTAGCCAGGTCATCCCAGCTATTCCACTTGTCGATGTCTTGGTCAACAAACCATTCTGAAGCTAGACCTGAAAGACTCTCACCAAAATATGCCATGAGTAATTCTTCCTTCCCTTCGGCGCCCCTTAGCTGGTTGCAATAGTGTCTCAAATGTGCTATAGGATCGCCATGTCCATCATACTTCTCAAACTTCGGCATTTTAAAACCAAGAGGAAGATGTACACCAGGAAACATGCACAGATATTTATATGAGACACTTTTGTACCCCCCAAGTCCTTGCAAGTTTTTCATAGTCAGTTCCAAACTTCTCAATTTTCTGGCTATTTCCTCTTGTTCTTCTGTCATAACAGGCTTCTCAGTGTTAGGAGGAAATTCAGGCGGTTGAGGGCAATCGTAAGGACCAGTCAACTTAAATGTAGGCTCGAGAGCATAATGCTGATCACTAAAAATATTCAATGCAGGTTCTCTTGTAGAGTAGGGAGGCACAACTTGCGGATGAACATCAAAAGTAGGAGGTGAGGGTGATGCCACCAAAGCATGAACAACAGCTGGATCCGAGTATGTGGTAGTCTTGCATTGGGGAGTAAGGAAATGAACATTGGAAGTGGTTGGATATTGTTGCCCCGGAGTCGATCCTGATGCATGTTGTGGCATATCAACAATAATGGGAAATTATGCATGTGACACGGGAGGCAAGCTAGAAAGATATTTCAGATTATCAGTGGGAACTGGAGGAAGCGGCAACCCATTAGCCCAAGCTTGATGCATTTCTATTATTTGCCGCCTTAATTTCCGAATCTCTTCATTATCTCCTACATTCTCATTCCCCGAACTCCCTATCTGATTAGTGACAACTAACTCGGTATCCTTGTTGGCCATAACTTTCTCTGTGACTTGGAGCAATATGGAGGACCAGCCAAAATGCCACAAACCAACCACCTTAAACTAATTGGACAAGAGATAGCAAATGGTTAGAGTTCAACAGTTTTTCAAAACCTCTCTATTTTTTATTTTTTTATTTTTTTTGAACAGATCACCGAACCCAAGAAGGGCGCCTACGTATCTCACCCCCGAGAAGGGAGAATCAGGTGTGCGTAGTTCGTGAAGTCGTGCCAAAATGGCCAATTAAACTCTTTTTCTCTTTTTTTTTTCTTTTTGAAACTTTAAGAAGAAAAGAAAATAACAAATTGTCAAAAAGAACTGACGAAAATCTTTTGTTGCATTTTTAGGCTTAACATCCTTATACAAAATGAAAACTATGACTAACAAAGAAAAATCTTTTGGGGTTTTTTATTTTGAATTTCATAGGAAAATGAAACTTGAAACTATTAAAGAAAAATCTTTTTGTAGTTTTCTTTTAGAGATGTATATGAAACACCTATTCTAAGTAAAGAGTGAAGAAAATCTTTTTGAATTTTCAGATTTCTGTACAAAATGAAATCTATGATTATCGAAAATATATTTTTGGATTTTTATTTTGAATTTCCTACGAAAAATGAAACCTGAACCTATTAAAGGGAAATATTTTTTGTTGTTTTCTTTGAAGATGTACATGAAACACCTACTCTAAATGAAGAGTGAAGAAAATCTTTTTGGATTTTTGAAATAAGATTAACCAAAAATGAAACCTACGACTATTGAGGAAAATCTCTTCTTTTTTTTTTCTTTTTTTTTTTTTCAAGATATGTATGAAACACCTACTCTAAATAAAGAGTGAAGAAAATCATTTTTTTTTTGAATTTTTTAAATAAGATCCCCGAACCAACAATAGGCTGCCTACGTATCTCACATCCCGAAAGAAGAGAATCAGGGGTGCGTAGTTCGTCCAGATTGGACAATTAATGATTAAATAACAGGCTAGAACCTGACTTAAGAGATACAACCAAAGACAGACGATGAACCATGTTAATAAAATCTTTTGAGTTTTCATTTTGATAATTCACAGAAAAATGACATCAACAACTATGAAAAAAAAATCTTTTTGATATTTTCGTTATACGAAATGTAAAAAATTTCTAACATTTTTTTTTCTTTTTTTATTGTTGACCTCACTTTACTCCTAAAAAATGTTTTTTTCTTTTCAAATTAGTCCGTCAAATGACCACGTTACCCTTAAAGATGCAACAGTTAGCATGTAGGGATGCTTTAGAGGTGAGTCTCCTACAAAGGGCCATGTAGGTCCCGCTAGGTCTCAGTATGATGCACATAAGCATGACCTAAAGGCTGACCTACGTTGTGGTTCACTAACAAGGTTGTTTGGGGGAGCGTATGGTCGATAGTGGCTGCTTTGCTTTCCACCTACTCCATAACACCGACGGCTTCCCCCCTAAAATAAGGGTGACTCAACTAGAGGTCGTGTACAACACATGTACTACGGACTTGTTGCAGAAAGATGGCTGGGGGGTGGACTCATAATGACAGATATAAAGCGGTAACACATAGGATAAATACTATAAACAAAGAGCACGAAAACGCACAAAAGTGAAAAAAAAAAAATAACATAAACAATAATCACAAACAATGCTTATACACTCGTAATGCCAAATAAAGCCGATACGACTCAAAAATAAGCTCAAATTCTCATACTCATCCCCAGCAGAGTCGCCAGAGCTGTCACACCCCTTTTTTTTGCACTCCAAAAAGATTATGTTTTAAGGTTCGAAAGGGTTTTAATTATTAAAGTGACAAAAGATGAAAATTTATTTCGAAAAAAGGATTATTTTTAACAATCAAAATTCAGAGTCGCCACTTGGCATAAATCGGGTGTGCCAAGTCACCCATGGATATCCTTTTTCAAAATGGTTTTGACTCTTTAATACTGTTTGCGAACAGAGATTCCGGATAAGGAATTCTGTTGACTGAGGGAAAGGTGTTAGGCACCCCTCGATCCAGTGGTTTGACCACGGTCGCTTGGCAGAGCATATCGGCTAAATTGACATTACAAATGCGTAAACCACACAAAGCACGCAAAAACAATCACTCAAGCAAACAAAACCAAATAATCCAAAATATAATGTCCAGTCCAATTATACAGTCCTAAAAAATAAAAAATGCGAAAATATTCTATTCTAAACTAATCCTAAACTACTCCTATGCTTTACCCGACGCCCAGGGCCTTTCTCACAAACATCTTTAGCCAACATAATACGTCGGGGCATTCCCTGGTGAATAAACGCAAATCCCTCGGGGCATTCCCCGGCCAAATAAATACAATAGATCTCAATGCATAGATCAAAACCACTTCCACAAATATTTCAAACACTCCAACAATCCACCAATTCTAAATTTTTGCCTACCCGAGCCTAGTGCTTGCCTACCCGCTCGATGACATATCACGTTCAACATCAACAATGAATCAAAATACTATAATATTCACTTTTATCAATTTTCGATTCTCATTCCCCAAATAATTAGTTTTAATCCTCCATGAGATATTATTTCATCACACACCTTATAATTAATCCATAATTAATGAAATCAAACACCAAATCAAAACAAACAATAATTCACATCACCACGGATCAACCAACACACCGGATTCAATTCAAAGCATAGAACCCGACAAATAACGAAATAAAAAAAAAAGAAGGAAGAGAATTAGACCTCGATTCGAAGGTTTCGAAATTCAAAATGCTTCAACGAAAGGATAGAAACCATGCCGAAGAACCTCGAATCGAACTTCTAAAAAGGACTCACCAACTCCGTACTAAATCAACCGCAAGAATCCCAAAATTAGACCCGAATACGAATTCACGAAAAGCAAACCCGCAACCCAAAGCAAAGCTCACAAAGCCCGACCAATTGCACCTAATTAGCACACTCCGTTACTGTTTTTGGTAGCTTTCCGGTGGATGGTCGCCGGAATCGACGCTGGAGGTCGGATTCAGTGGCTTCCCAGCATGCTCCGGTCACTGTTGTAGCATCGCCGGAGCTCCGGGGAGCTTAACAGTGGCGGCGCTGCTTTTCTCCACCCTAAATCGTCTCTCGTTCGATCTCTCTCCTCTCTATCCCTCTCTTGCGGTTCTCTACTCTCTCTCTCGCTGCTTCTTTCTCTTTCTCTCTCGCAGCTCTCTCTCTAGATCTTTTTCTCTTCTCTCTCCCGCAGCTCTCTCTGTCGATCTTTCCCTCTCCGATCTGTGCCTGTGTAACGGTGTGCGTATATGGCAATGGAAGATTTTATGAGAGTAGTTGATGTCAATTCCTCCCACTATGACAAGGCTCCCTTATCTATTTTTTTTAACAGTGAATTCATCCAAAAAATAATTCCCCCCTTTCCCTGTATTATGGAAAATGTCACCCTTTTTGTTGTTACTCCATTGGAAAAATCCCAAGAATATTCAAAATGGTTCCCCCTTCTTTTTTTTTTTTTGCCAATTGGTTTAAAATTGAATAAAAACGTGGGATAGGGGAATTGGTGGGTAGGTAGAGGGTGGGGTGGTGGGGTGTGAGGGTATGGGTGTGATGTGGTTTATTTTGATTGGGTAGGTTGTTAGGATAAGATAAAATTAGTTAGGGGATTGTTATTTTTGTCATTTTGTAGAGGGATTATCACACGGGTGAGGGTACACGGTAGGATAAGGTAAAAAATGGGTAAAAACGATATCATGGAGGGACGAAATTAGGTGTCTACAACTTATATTTATATAGAAAAAAATTAGTTTCAAGTTTATTCACGTAGAAACAATGTTCGAATTCTAGCCCAAAAATGCGGGGTGTTACATTATCTGCCCCGTGGAATCATTCGTCCTCGAATGATGAATAGGAGTCTTTTGAAGCTTTAGAAGTATGGAATAAAGTATGTAACTTCTTATTAAGAACTCCCCCCTCAACAAAACACGCATAGGAATAAGAATCAAAGGTCTTCTTAGCATCACCAAGTAAATTACGTGAGCACGAATCATAAGACAACGAGACTAAGGTCGTACAAGGGGTGAAAGACCCAAAGCTCCTCAACCCAAGTGAGAAAATAAAAACAATCAAAATCTTACCTAGGTCCATGTCGCGGTCCTTATTCCGGAACAAGGCCTCTGCATCGCAGGGTTATTATGGAGGCTTACTGCCTCTGTGACTCAAAACTACCTCCAACCCCATCCAAAAATTTCAAAACTCTTTTGGGTTACCCTTTTTATATCCCCAAACATGGTTTGAGTCAAAAATCAATGGTTCAAACACGAAAAGGTCAAAAATAGAATGATGGAAACTTTGAGGGTCTTATACTAATAGCCCTTAAATATCATAATACTTCTCAACTATGACTTCAGCTACAATACTACGCTTATCCATTTTAATCATACAATTTCCCAACAATACACATTGCTACAAGAGTCGGAGTCCAGTTATACCTATAGACACCTACTTTTGTTCCTCCCATAAACTCAATTTATCCATTTTTGGCCTCACCTTATCATACACCCTCACCCATTTAATAATTCACCCTACAAGAATCTAAATAACAAACTCACAACAAAAGTAACAACCCCTCTAACTAATTTTGACACCTCACACCCATACCCCTACCCTCTAGCTATACTTCATACCCTCTACCTCTAACCCCTAACATATTTTGTTTTCCTTACCAAAATATATCCATACACAAATATTCACATACACACACAATCCTCACCCACACACTGTTATACACATACACTCCTCACCATCACATACGCAGGTACACCACACTCACTGGAAAAATTAGAGAGGACACACAATATACACACACGCACTTTACACAGATTCCACAGACACTGACCTCATGATTTTTCTTTTCCATTTTAAATACACAAAAAACAAAATAGGGAGGAGATATTACATACACACTTACATTTAAAGAGAGAAAAAAGGGACTCCTTCATTTTGGGAGTTCAACAGAAACCTTACACATACAATACACACACAAAAGTAACCGAAATGCGTACAAATACTCACAGACCAGGAATTCACCATACACACCTAATGGAATAGAGATCGAGTGAGAGAAGGTGAGAGAAAAGAGAACAAACGAGAGAGTGTAGATAAACAAGCATCTCCCACCAGTTACTATTCTGGCAATCATTTTCTTCACTGAAAAACAGTGAAATCTTGTAGGAAATGCCACCATCTGCCACCGACAATACGACCTTGAAACCATCCTGCCGAACAGTCCTCAAATCAATCAAAACCAGCAACCAGTCAATCAAAATCACCGAAAAACACTAAATATCTCTGAAATTGATTCCCCCATTCCAGATTTCGGCGAAAACAATCAAATTCAGTTTACGGTTTCCTCTTGTGACGTCGAGTGGTGCGATACTGTTTGGGTTTGAGTTGTGGGTTGTCGGTTGAGGTTCAATCGAGGTATTTTTTATGAGGTTCTATCTTCGATATATCGAAATCGATAACTGAGGTCCAATTCTACTTTTGTTCTCTTTTAACTTCATTAAATTTATTTGATTTTTTATGTGCTTATGATGAAAGTGCTTGAATATATGTTATTGTCATCATATGGAATTGTTAGAATTATGTTGAATGGGTTGAATGCATCCTAATAAGGAAAATTGGATATGGTTTGATCAATGTTTTGATTAATTTTGATTTGGAGGAGAAACCGGTAATTTAAGAATAGAATTAAAGGTGGGAATTGAAAATCAATAAAAGGAAAATATGGTTTGTTTTGGTTTATTGTTGATTGTTTAATTTGGAATAGATATCGATTCTAGCTAACTTCGATGATATCATGTTTACGCCAATAATTGATAGGTAAACGTAGGTTGGGTAGGCAAAGTTTAGGACTAGTGGTTTGTTGAATGTTTGAAATTTTATTGAATGATTTTATTTTCTTGTATTTGGAAAATGTATTTATTTAGCCGGGGAATGCCCCGAGGTCATTTCTATTTATTCACCGGAGAATGCCCCGAAGTATTATGTACGCAAAGGAGGTTCGTGATAAAGGATCGAGGCACTGGGTGGAGCATAGTTAGGATTAGTGTAGGTTAGTGTAGGCTTACATTTCAGTACCTTTTTATTTCAGGTCTGTAATAAATTAGACTGGATACTATTTTTTGAGTTTTTGAATTGTTTGGTTGTTTGTTTTCTTTTTTTGTGTGTTTTATTGCTTTATACATTCCATCGTGTCATCCTAGATGATATACTCTACGGAATGACCATGGTCGAACCACGGGATCGGGGAATGCCAAACATCTTCCCCTCGGTCAATAGAATTTCTTAACTGGAATCTCTGTTCGCGAATCAGTTTAAAAGAGTCAAAAAATTATTTTGAAAAGGAATGTTCAAAGGTGACTTGGAACACTAGATTTATGCCAAGTGGCAACTCTGAGTTTTGATTGTTAGAAGTCTTTTTCAAAACAAATTATTTTATTTTGTCACTTTATAATAAAATCCTTTTCAAACGTAAAATGAATCTTTTTTGGAAAAAAAAAAAAGAAGAAAAAAGAGTTTTGTAGTTGTTTAGAGTTTTTATGACTTTTATTTCCCATAATCCAAAAAATCAAAAAGAGTATTACCTTTTGCACTCATTTGTCAAAAACAAAAATATCAAAAAGATTTTTCTTTTGTTCACTTAGCAAGCATTCATAATTCAAAATTTTCAAATGTTTTTTAATATGAGATTTTTATAAAGAAAATTTAGAAAGATGGTATAAGTTTTGTACATTTCATATAACGAAAATATCAAAAAGATTTTTTCATAGTTGTTGGTGTCAGTTTCATGTGAAATGTCTAATTAAAAATCCAAAAAAGCTTTTATTGACATTTTTCCCTCGTCTGTTTGTGGTCGTGTCTCTCAAGTCGAGATTTAGTTGATAGTTAATCTTTAATTGTTCAATCTGGACGAAATACACATACTTGATTCTCCTCTTTCGGGAGTGAGATACATAGGCAGCTCTTCTAGGGTTCGGTGATCTTATTTAAAAAATTCAAAAAGATTTTCTTCACTCTTCATTTAGAGTAGGTGTTTGATAAAATACTAAATATAGAGAGATTTCTCTATTTCAAGGGCTCGAATTTTAGATCTATATTTAAGTATGGAGGAATTACACCTATATATTTCATCACATTCTTTGATAGTAAGTATAGTTTCAAAAATGAAAGAGGTGAGATTAGGATTAAAAAAAATGATCTCCATAACTTTTTAGTTTAGAAATAAAGATATAAAATTATTTATTCAGTGAAACAAAATATCTATTTTACTCTTAAATGAAAGAACGACTCCAATTGCAAAGACTTAAATTTTTTCTTTCTCAAAGTCAATGCAGAAGTCTCTTCCACAAAAATTTCAAATTACGAGGTCTATTTATTTTGAGAATTTTTTTTTTCTACGATACACATGTCCTTTCAATTCAAATGAACGTATTCTTCACTTTAATAACTAATTAGAATCATTCAACTGACTCTCTTCTCTTCTAAGGATAGTGGAATTGTACTTGTTTCACGACATCCTTTGATGGTATGCAATTTCAAAGAACAAAAAAGTGAGAAAATAAAAAATATTAAGGTAAAGAATTATCTCCAGTTTAGAGGCAAAGATCATAATCATAATAACTTGTAACACCCCACGTTTTCGAGCTAGAAATTGAACCGTTATTTTTATGTGTGCAAACTTTAATACCATGATTCATATTTTAATTCATGTGTCATAATCTTTATTCTAGTGTGGGAAGTGCTTTCGAAGTGAAAAATATTCATAGAAACCATCTAGAGCAAAGTTGAGCTAACAATCTTTGATTCGTTCAAAGTTTGGTATTTGATTCTACAAGGATCTACTTTGAATGTGTATCACTTTTGATATACATGATTTTCCAGCTCAAGACCCATCAAACTATAGATAATTGAATCAGCTTTCCAATGATACCAATTTTGCCTTAATCTGATACACGAGCAAAAAGTTATAGCCATTTTTGTGAGAGGCGGTGTGGGTGCGCGATAAGCCTGCGCCGCGGGGCTTAGAGCGCCGGACTGGAGCCGGAGTCATGGGCTCTACCCCCCCGGACTAAGGGCGCGCTGCTTGATCCATTCCCATGTTGTTTTCAACTCCTTAAGGATCAAGAGGTACTTTGATCCATTCCCCTCAACCCCAAACGTCCAAAGGATGATTTATATCACCCAAAAGAACAATATTTGCCCATCTTCTTCAACATCCAACTCACCAAAAATCCTTTCTTTCACCAAGAACGAAATCCGAAACCCTTTTCTCCAAGAATTCAAGGAATTCAATCCTTTCAATCCAAAAATTTTCAAGAAAAGTGTCAAGATTAAGGTTCTATTCCTCATCTAAGGAACATAAGGTACGTGAGAGTTTTCTAAACTACATGGACGTGGTGAAATCATTTTAATAAGGTTCTGAATGTTGAGAAATCATGTATTCATGAAGGGTGCTTGAATTACATTTAAAAGTATGCATTGTGAACTCTTTTTTATAATAATATTTTGGTCTTGAGGTTTTCCCATAAATTTGATTTTTGTTCACATATATGTATGTATGTGTTTTGAGTTTGAAAGTTAAACTGAGAGCATGAATATTTGTACTCCCTCTCTAGTTCTGACTTCTTTTGATTTTTGCATGTTACGAATTGATAAAATTCACCTTTTGAAGCATGGTATAAATGTTTCTTGCCTATGGTTAAATGATTTGAGATTGATTGTGAATTGAAGAGAGGGTGTTTTACTTGTTGGTTAATGTTAAATATATTTATTTAAAGAATTGCATGGTTTACTACAAAGTAAGCGACCACCACATGTTTAAGAATTGAAAGAGAGAATTCTTGCATAAGTTTCCATGAATTTTGAGATACTAATTCTCTTGTACTGTTTGAATGATTTGATGGTCCTAACATTATGTTTTGAATGAAAAGATTGTAACATGATATTGTATGGCTTATATGACTTGCAAGTTTTTGTATGATGATAATACCAAATCAAACAAATGTCATAATAGACTCAGACTAGACTTTACTACAGAAAGTTTTCAGACATTAGACCACTTTTCAGAAAGATGCATGATTTAAAATGTTAAAAAAAAAAAGGGTTAAATAGAGTTAGATAGTTATCCGAAGAAGGCGTTTAAGTGTAAGGGCTCATCGCTGAAAATCGACTTTTGTCGATTCGGGTGATATGATTGGCTAAGGCCAATGTATACTTGTCCTTGAGACACTGGTATACTAGACTAGTATGTAGGACCCCTATCCTTGCAGCAAACTTGAATGTGGGGAATTGACCGACAAGTTAATAACGGACCCATATAGCCCGTAGGTACTAGACTTATAGAGTGTACCATCTAGCTCAAAAGTAAGATAAAGAGTGAATCATGTTTTCAATGAATTGTTTCAAAGTTTTTAAAGTATGCCCATGTGTTTTTCCTATATTGCATCTAATATGTTTTTGTTTGTTTTACGAATTGTTCTCACTTATGTTGAATAAAACTATGCTATTTTGGATTACTCTGCGTACCAATGCATCTGTATTGACCCCCCCCCCCCCCCCCATATTTCAGGATCTGAGGCACAGTCCCAGGGTCCCGCTAAGCAGTAGATTGTTAGTCCGAATTTTGGAGTTGGTAAGCCTCCCTTATTTCGGAAGGCCTTGGTTATTTGACATTGCTATTTTATTTTTGTTTCATGGTTCGACTGGGGACCTTGTCCCAGCTTTAGACATATGTTGGTTCTTCCATTATTAGAGATTTCGCAGATAGGTGTCATGTGTTTTGAATGTTAGGAATTTCTTTTCCAATTGCTTTGTTGAATTATGAGAATGATCATGTTTCCGTACGATAATTTTCTGCATTTCTTTATATTGTATGAATGTTGTGCATGATTGTCAGATAGAAAGGGGCGCCCGGGCCTTCATGGTTCGAGATGCTCGTCGCGGCCAGGACCTCGGCTTGGGTCGTGACATAACTATTCTAAAAGTGGGAAGCCACTTAATTGAAAGTTAGATTACGAAAATATCGTTTTGATGTCATAATGTTTCTGGACGAAAATGTAAATACATAATTTTCCCATAATTCAAAAATAAAAAATAAAATTATCAGCTATTTGCATAAAAGACAGGTACTACATCAACAAGCATTCACTATGTATAAAATTCTTGCATTGGCCCAATTTCTTCAATTCATTTTCCTTGTTTTAATATTTGTGTACATATAAAAGTTTTTATAAGTATAGTTAATCATATATAATAATTTAAAAATTATATACATAAAATACAAACCTATTGTATTGAATTAAAAGGGGAAGCTCCAAATTACATGGTTAGATTAACATATATTTTCTTCCAAAAAGTAATTGTAAAGAGGTACAAGAAAGTGAAAAACTGAAGTAGAGGGAATATTTTCAAAACCATCATCATATATTGCTAAATGATTGTGATTTGATTATTTTGTTTGTTGATGGATGAATTTGATGCAAGATACACTTTTTATATTGCAGTAAATCAATATAAGTTTTGTGTGTCAAAAAATTAAACACATTTCTTAGATTCAAAAGGAAAAGAAAAAAAGAGTAGAGAAAAACAAAATCAAGAAAGACTTACAAGTCCTTGTATTAGTCTTGTTATGGAAATTTCTTTTGAAAACTACAACACATAAATTTCTTCTCTTTGAATTTTCGTTTCATGTTACTATTGAACTATTAAAAAAATACCCTTTCTCTAATTCTCATGACAGAAAAAAAAAAAGATTAAATTTTTTAATAGATGATAGCAAGTAATGATCTCAATTTATTTTATTGAAACAAGAACTATTCACAAACAAGATCTGAGTAAAACAAAAGATGTGTGCATGTTTCAATTATTAATTAGTACAGCCACAAAATCTCCATCTTTGACTTTCTTTCTCTTTCCTACTTCATCCAGTAAAACAAAGTGACCACTTATAATATGAAATCATCAAAAGAAGAAATCCCAAATTATCTTAACTATTTACTTTCCAAATTTGTAATGAACTTTCCCAAACAAGTCGAATGATTATTTACTAGAGAATCGATTAAGTCACATTTAAGACTGTTGAATGAAAGCATTCAGTTAGACTATTATTATGAGGTGAAATTAAAGGAATATAGTCTAGGAGTTATGACACAAGTGATAATATTATTGTTTAAAAGCCAACAAAAAGGTCCAAAAACTGATTAAACGTCACAATGTTACACTACAAGTGATTATTTCTTCTTCTGTAATTCCTTGGCCTCTGTTGCTTCTTTCTCATCATAATTTTGTGCTCCAGTTTCACAATTATTCTCGCAAGCCATGTCGGGTATCCAGTTGAAATCATGAAATATACTATGGATAATCCAATACACAATCCACTTCCATAGCCCATAAGAGCAGCTTTCCAAAAATCATTCGGAAATTCAGAATTGCTTTCTTAATCGTCTATTCCAGATATGATAAAATGTGTATCTAAAGCCTGATCATTGCCACAACTTTTTGAAACTGGGAATCCATGTAATCCATCATTGCCTTCATATGAATTGTTGTCGAAAGTGTGAGATTGAGGTCCTTGAGGGACGCATCCTCGGAAATGATTGTGGGGGAGATTTAAGAATGAAAGAGACGTAAGACAAACAAGTTGTTGTGGTATCTCTCCAGTAAGTTGGTTTCCTGATAGGTCCAATGATTCAACTGAAGATAAGTCTCCGAATGATGGTGGAATATAACCTTGCAATCCATTATGAGATAAATTCAATATGTCAAGTTCAATGAAATTCCCCATGATACTTGGAAGTTGCCCTCCCAATTTATTAGTTGACAGATCGATAACAGTGTGCAAATACAAGATTCTCAAAATTTCATGCTCCAGTCCCTTGGTTGCAACTGTAATAGAATCTTGGTAATATCTAGCGTCATCGTATCTTGGTGCTTCAATTGATGGATCAATTGTCCTCATGGCTTTCAAATGTTGAAACAGACTTGTAGGTAAGTTTCCCGAGAATGCATTATAAGAGAGATCTATGATTCGAAGCTCAGGAAAAATAGTTTCAATTGTTGAAGGTTGAATGGACCCATACAATTCATTGGATCTCAATCTTAAAACTTGCAATTTTGGAAGAGTTCCCAACCACATCGGGAACTTGTCAATGAGATGATTATCTCCTAAGTCAAGAACCTGCAACTCTTTGCAATTGGCCAAAGATCGGGGAATTTTCCCCTCTAGTTTATTTCCATGCAAGTTGAGGCTTCTCAGTGAACTTCCACTGATGAAAGTTGTTGGAAGATTCCCAGAAAGATTGTTCCGGCACATATCCAAAACCTCAAGGGCAGTGATCTTTCCTAAACATTGAGGAATTTCTCCGTGCAAATTGTTTCTGGCCAAATCTAGCATTATCAGTGATGTCGTATTGCAAATAGATGAAGGAATCTCCTCGCTCAGATTATTTTGTGATACGAAGAAGAACCATGTGGTATTTGGTGGAATAGGTAGTGACCCTTGAAGAACATTTGACCGCAAATCGATGGTGTAAACATACTGAAGAGGAATTGAATTAACACTTGTCAGCATGTTGTGGGATAAATTAAGATGTTGCAATGAGAACATCCAGTTAGACCATGCCCAGTCAGGAATCCTTCCTTGAAGCTTATTATTTGAAAGAGCCAAATCCCGAAGATGCTTTGCGGATCTTAAAACCTCCAATTCTTTCACGTCACATGCGGCCAACAGTAATGTATCAAGAGATTCTGGCCAAGTAACGTTAACTTTGTTCTCATTGGTTAATGAAATGCTATTATACGAAAGATCAAGACGCCAAAGATGTTTGAGGTCTGAAAAGAGGCTGACATCCATATGACCACAAAAATTATTGAAAGAAAGATGAAGCCATGTTTGGTTCACAACGTTTTGAATTGAGTTGGGAAGATGTCCTTGCAGCTGATTATTCCTTAAATCAATCCACCTTACTGAATTGGACTTGAAATCCTCAAGCTGACCAGAAAAGTGGTTATTACTCAAGACTAAATCAATTACTGATGGAAGGGAGAATATCCCTGATGGTATTGTTCCATTCAGGGTGTTAACATCAAGGAACAAATACTCTAAGCAGGTGAGATTTGAAAGAGATTCAGGAATTGGCCCTCTAAAGTTGCAATTAGAAAGATACAAAAAACGCAGTGATGTTAAATGGGAAGAGAAATTCAGAGGAATGGTGGAAGAGATGTTTATGCCAGTAAGATCAAGCTCCGTTAATTGGGTTAAGTTCTGAAGGAGCAATTCAAAATCATGGGCTGCGAGTCTTAGATTAGTTTCAGATGACGGGTTGAGACGAAGAGATTGTAAAAGATAAGAAAGTTGAGAAGGAATTTGACCTGAGAAAGAGGACACTGAAAGATCAAGATGCGTCAAGTTCGAGAACCTGCCGAATTCAGGAGAGATATGAGAATTAGAGAAGTTATTATGAGTAAGATCAAGCCTTTGGAGATGAGAGAGTTGGAATAGGCTGCTATTAGAATCAATCTTCCCCACAAGTTGACTGCAACTGAGGTCAAGCTCAATGACATGGTCAGTCATCTCATCACACGTCACTCCATCCCATGAGCAGCAATCTCTGTTCACGTTCCATAAACTCGTTTTTGGATGAAATAAAGGACAATAATGAGAGGCCGAGGGATCTATAGTAAAGGTATGCTTGAATTTTTGAAGGGAAATGCTTTGATCTTTGTGGCACGGATGAGGTATGGATGAAGTAAAAGAAAGAAGACAGAAATAGAGAAAGAGAAGAAATGAGAATTGGTTGTAGACCATGTTTAGGATCAAATTCTTCAAAAGTTGTTTACGGGAATTAAGAAAAAGGTATGGAAGTTGGCTGTGGAAATTAAGGAAAGGGCTACTCCAAATATATATATATATATAATTTATATCTATAATCTATAGCTATATCTATATCTATAATATATTAAAAGTGTGAAGAGCCTTATAAAAGTGATTTGAACGTTTTGCCCTTCATTAAAAAACTTTGTTTTAGACAAAATCGTCTTTTCACTATTTTTTTACTAATACTTAAGAATTAAAAATTAATTAAATACATTTATGATAAAATCTTTCCTTATTAAATTAATGAATTCTAAACATATGGTAAAAAAATAAACATAGACTTAATTTTGGTTTAAATTGAGATTTCTTGTGTATATAAAAAAAGAACTCCTAAAATTGTAATAGCAAAAAACCGGAAAAAATTTGGTAACAATGTCACGTACATGAACATGACTAATGTATATGATTTTGTGTAGTTTTAAAATTCACTTAGGCTTTGTATTCTTTCCACTGATTAATTAATATCACTTGATATATTCATAATAAAACTTTTTTTTATTAGAAGTTATCAAAATTAATAAATTCTAAACATATGGTAAAAGAAAAATAAACAGAGACTTAATTTTGGTTTAAAAAGAAATTCCTTATGTAATAAAAAAGGACTCCTAAAATTGTAATGGTATAAAAAGAAAAAAAATGGTAACAAAGTCACGTATAATGACTATTGTATATGATTTTGTGTAGTTTTAAAAATCACTTAGGCTTTGGATTCTTTCCATCCACTAATTAATATCTATGTAAACATTGAAATTTTGTGGACTCTACAAAAAAAGTTCAATTTTGGTTAGAGTTCTGGGGCTACTTTACCCTAAATCTAGCTTGATGGTTACTTAACCTAAACCCTAAATTACGTCTATATAAAGGAGGCAAATATTCTTTAAAGAGGCATCTCCAGTATCTCACAAATTCACAAGATATTCGCAAAGATACCAACGATCTGAAAAGTCTCAATAAATGCATGGGATATTCATAAAGATCAAAACTCTCTCTTCTTGATAATCAAATATATCAAGAAGACAAACCCTCCTTTCATGGAGATCAAATCCAAATGTTCCTACGTTCGAGAAATATGTCACTAACGGCCCTCAAATTATGGAGAAATTCATATCCAAATCTTCATACATTCGAGAAATATGCTACTGACGTCCCTCGAATTACAGAGAAAATCATGAGAGAAGAATTCATATCCAAATCTTCATGCATTCGAGAAATATGCTATTGACGTCCTTCGAATTACGGAGAAAATCATGAGAGAAGAATCAAGGGAGGAACAGATTTGTACCCCCATCGTTTATCAATAAAACTGTTGTTTCTTCATATTTTTATTTATGGTTAAAGTTTATTTTTCATGAATTAAATTATGTTGGAAACAATCACTTATGCAAATTGTCTCTTTAATTAGTTCTAAGACCATTCCTTTAAAACTATTGTAGGGAAAAAATATGTTTGGATTTAGAGTTCTTTCATCAATTGAAATTTTGATAGTTTTTAGGATTGAAGAGATAAATTTGCTTGTGATTTGAGGTAAGTTTTTAAATTTTAGTTTATTCATGAGGTTTATAATAATAATTAATTGTGTAATCTTCATAGACAATTGCTAATTGAGATTTTTTTTTTTAAATTTTTGCTTATAACATTTTGGATGTGTTTTTACCTATAACTGAAATAATGACGTGTCTTATCTAAATAGTAAGGATGTTGCTTACAATGTCTTGAATCTATTTTTACCTATAACTGAAATAGTGACCTTCGATTCGATGATATCCGTCTCATTGTGGTAGAATAGTAATCCACCATCTGATTTGAGTCTCGGTCGGTGACAGCAGCTGATTGCTTTTTCTTATCGGGGGTTTTGACTTTCCTTCTTGTTCCCTATTCTGTATCTTATCTAGATAGTAAGGATTAATAAAAAATAACTCTACCATAAATATGGTTTAAATTGATGTGTATCTCTTAGACTCTGAAAGTAACGGAAAGAGGTACTGCATGACAAACATAAAAGTGATGATCCATCAACCACTTGAAACTTCTGGTGGTAAAATATATATGTGCTTACACTAAAATATATGTTTATGTTTACAATATTATATTAAAGGGTGAAGAATCTTTGAAAAGTGATTTAAACTTTTATACTTTATTAAAAATCTTCGCAATAGATAAAAAATTATTTAATTTTAAATAATCAAACGTTACACGTGCAAGGCACATGCGATTAAACTAGTAAATATATATATATAGGAACATAATAGTTGAACTAGCCCAAGTTACTGCTAACTACTGATAAGATCTGTGTGTTTCATAATGCAAGAAAGGAGGGTTAGACCGTATCTTATCAGTCCTGAAGAGGTAACGAACCTCTACTAATAAACAAGCATGAAAAAAAATAAGAGTTAAGAGAGAACTAGGTCTATGATCGTCACAGAGTTTGTAATGTACTCTATAATAATATTACAAATGAGGATGCTTAATTAATGCCAAAATATAAAAGTCAAAACAAAATTTGAGTTATCAACCCCAAACTTGCTTTTACGTTTGGGAGTGAACTGAGTGATATGTTAAAAGAAATAATTTTTGAAGTTGAATTTGAAAAATTATATACCGAGGTTGAACTTGTGTTTGGACATCCAATTTATTTGAAAAAAAAAATATTTGTGAGGCGGAGAAAAATTTCACATGAAAAATTAAATAAAGTAATAGTGGGGAATTTTAAGCTTTCGTACAATATGTGAATACAATACTAATTTCTTTTAACATATGAGATATGACGCTTTGATATGACTCCTTTAGTGCAATTTCTTTTTAATTATTCGAAAATTACTAGTTCGTCAAAGGGTACGCGCTCTTTATAGAAAATTTTCATTTTCAAGGCATGAAACTGAGCCCTTGATTATGATGCGGTAAAGAAGATATCGTCATGACTTATTAAATTGAGAGAGAAGGATATAAAATATATTCAATGAAATAAAACATGAGTTTTACCCTAAAAGGAAGAAAAAGAAAAGTTAAGCTAGGACCAATTCCTACCTTCATATCAAATTATCAATCAATTCCTACATTAGAAAATATATTCATTCTCGTGTACTAAAATATTGAATTCAGTTAAACCTATTGTGGTTGAGTTGCATCCACCTTTACAGACTAAATTACATAAAAGGATAAGTAAATATTTTTTAAAGTCCTTTCACAATTCTTCCCGTGGAAATTTCAAACGAAAGCTACTTAGTACGCGAATTCCTTTCACTTTGATTTTTCATTTTGATGTGAATACTCAAAAGTCATAACGTACTCTTTACTTTAAATGGCCAAGGATCATGACTTAGTCTTTGTGCATTTAAGTCTTCTACTGGTTTTCTTTTTATTTTTCCTCAAATACATTTAATAAGATTTCACTTATTCAATTTGTTGTCTATTGGTAAAATACTAAGAGTAGTTTAATTGCACTAATGTCAAAGCTTCAAACTCAAAACCTATATTTAAGGATGGAGTAATTGCACCTATATATTCCACAACATCCTCGGATAGTAAGTGCAATTTCAAAGAAAAAGGTGAGAAGAAGAAGGAGAAAAGTCCTGTAGTGCCTTCATATCAATCTATCAATCAATTCCTTCTATAGAAAATAGTGAGGTTTAATGATAATGAAGTGAGGGAAAATTATATAAGATCGCGGCTCAAAAATTACTAGTGATATTTGAGATGCTGAAATCGTGCTTTTAGTAGAGGTTTTAGTGAGAATATTGGTATAGGCAACATGGTCATGAGTTCGAAAAGAAGACAATGAACAACTAAAGATTTGCTCATATTGTAAAAGTTTGGTCATAAATTGACTACCTGTGAAAAAACTAATATAAAATATATAGCGACCATAATGCCCCCTATACGAGGCTCTTTAATGAGTACATTTTGATGTTATTTTTCTAGTGTGAGAAGAAAATTCAAGATAAACCGTAACAAGAATTTAATTCCACCTTGACCCATAGTAAATTTGAAGGCAACTGAAAAGAAATAGGAAAATTAATTTTTGTTATTCTGAAGTTTTGCTATGGAAATTTTAAAGAAAGCTACATCACATAAAGTCATTAAATTTGATGTAAAATCCACCGTTTGCTAAAGAAAATAATAGAAAAAATAACCAGTAAATCCTTTCACTTGGTTAGACATTTAATTATGTGGACCTACTTTATTTTAAAAAAAATACTTTATTGAACCAATTATTGGTCAATAGTAAACCTATTTAAGTAGCTAAAAGTGTAGCAAAATATCATTCTCCAATATTAGACATGACTAAGTCATATGACAATGTCTTTTTTTGGTATAATAATATGATATTGGGGACCTGATTAGATATGATATTGAACATGAGACGTGATCTTTTCTTATTCCTTTTTTAGTTTTCTATTCGGTATTCGATATTCAAATTAAGACCTTGATTAATTGGAATTCATGCCGTGTAAAACATATTAATTCCAGTGACTCTTGTTGTGGAAACTTCAATGAAAACTACCAAATAGACAACTCCATTTCACTTTGAATTTTAATACTGAAATAAATAACATATGAATTTTATTATCAGAAGAAAGAGATAGGGGAAATTAAAGTCAAGGACTACTACCTTCGTATCAATCATCAATCAATTCCAAGTTTAATTTAAAAAATGTCAAATTTACTATTTCTTTACTGTTCTTGTCCAGTTTTTTAAAAAGGAGTAAATAGTTTTAAAACCTCCTAAATCTCACTGTTTTCCGAGTTTCATGGCTAAATTAGGTGATCCACAATTTTTGCAAAGGTGTCTGAGGCCTTCCATCTGAACCTTAACAGCCTTTGAAATATTCATGGATTTCATAATCTACAAACTTAATTTTCCGTATTGGAAAAATAGTCTCAGGTATACTTAAACTTTAACTTTGACAAAATTTATTGTAACATATGTGAACTTTGTGGGAGTCCTATGACTCCCTGAACTATTTATTAGTATATTTTAGTGACATTTATAAGTTAATAAAAAATAAAAAATGCTAAAAGAATTTAGTGTATATAAATGTCAATAAAATACAGTATAAATAGTCCGGGGGGTCATAGGACTCCCACAAAGTTTCGGGGGGGGAGGGGGGGTCATAGGACCCCCACAAAGTTCAGGCGTGTTGCAGCAAATTTCGTCAAAGTTTAGGTATATTTGAGAGCAGTTCATTTTGATTTTTCAAATGAAAGCTACTCAGCACACGAATCCCTTTCACTTTGATTTTTTATTTTGATGTGAATATTCAAAACGTTTTCTTACTCTAAATGACCAAGAAACATGACTTTGTCTTTATGCATTTAAGTCTTCTTCTACTTTTCTTTAATTTTTTTTGTTCTCAGATACATTTAATTGAATCTCAATTGTTCAATTTGTTGCCAATTGATAAAATACTAAAAGCAGTGACATTTAATTAACGAGAATACTCTATTTCAAAACTTCAAACTCAAAACCTATATTTAAGGATGAAGCAATTGCGCCTCTAAATTCCACAACATCCTCGGATGGTAAGTGAAATTTTAAAGAAAAAGGTGAGAAGATGAAGGAGGAAAGTCTTGTAGTGCCTTCATATCAAGTTCTCAATCAATTCCTTCCGTAGAAAATAGTGTCATTCTCAAGTCAATGCACAAATCTTGCCAGAAAAATCTAAAATAATTGGGATAGTCTATTTTCCTACAAAACTTTTAATTTATTTTATTTCAAAAAAATTTTAATTGAAAAGATACCTATAATGAAAGATCAATTAATGATAACCTCAAAAGGTATTGAACATGATATCCTTGTGATGGACAAAATTAATGATAACCTCAAAAGGTATTGAACATGATATCCTTGTGATGGACAAATTTGTGATGATCAGTGATACATTGTAGATTTAAATTTGATGAGTTTAACCTATTAAGTTGCGATTAATATATTGTTCTTCGAAATATATGGTTCAGATTTAATATTATACTATTAGTAATTTTTTTCATATATTTAATTTAGTTAAACTTGTTGTTTTTGAGTGGTATCTTTCTTTAATGACTTGCATAGGATTCTTAAGATTTTTTAAGTCCTTGCATTAGTCTTGTCATGAAAATTTCACATAAATTCCTTTCACTTTGATTTTTTATTTTGATGTGAATATTCATTAGTTGAATGTATCTCTTACTCTAAGTCCAAACATCATAATGTAATGTACTTCTTGTTCTGATGTAATTATAATACTCATTGATAGTAGTTTGTTAAAATAAAAACACAAACTTATAAAAAAGAAAAACTCCAATTACAAAGACTTAAATTGTGTCCTTCTCAAGTCAATGCAGAAGTCACTTCCATAGAAATATCAAATGACGCGATCCAATTATTTTGAGAACATAATTTGTCTATTACTTTTTCTACGACACATGTCCTTTCAATTTAAATGAATGTATTCTTCACTCTATCAGCTAATAGGAAAGTCTATTATTGAAGAGGATAAATGTACACCATTTATTAGATGACAATGTTATATATGCATCACTTTTTTAAATAAGGGGTATATATTTTTTAAATTGCAAAACTTAGGATATATTTGCCTATTGTCCCAAAAAAAGAAAGAAAGGAAGGAATTAATTCAAGAAATATAATAAATTGCGAATGTGAAATATGTTGTATTTTTCTGTGGAAATTTCAAGTGAAAAGCTACTTAACATACAAATTTCTTTTCCTTTGATATTTCTTTTTGATGTGACCAATGAGTGTATATTAACAATTAATTATAGGTGCTAGAATAGAAAATCAAAGTGAAGGAAAAAAAATAAAAGAAAAATGCATGACACAAAACAAAAACCAACCAATTTGTTTGTTGATGGATGACATTGATGCACGATACACTTTTTATACAAATTTCTTTCCCTTTGATATTTCTTTTTGATGTGACCAATGAGTGTATATTAACAATTAATTATAGGTGCTAGAATAGAAAATCAAAGTGAAGGAAAAAAAATAAAAGAAAAATGCATGACACAAAACAAAAACCAACCAACTTGTTTGTTGATGGATGACATTGATGCACGATACACTTTTTATATTGCAGTAAATCAGTATAAGCTTTGAGTGTCAAATAATTAAAGACATTTATTTGGTCCCAAAGAAAAAGAAAAAAAGAGCAGAGAAAGATAAAATCAAGAAAGACTTTACAAGTCCTTATACTAGTCTTGTTGTGAAAATTTCATATGAAAACTACAACATACAAATCTCCATCACTTTGAATTTTCGTTTGATGTTACTACTCATTAATTAAACGTATTCTTTACTCTAATCATCAAGCATCATGTGTAGTTAGTTTGAACCATTAAAAAAAAAAACATTTTCAAATTCTCCCCAAAGAAAAAAAAAGTGTAGATTTTTTAATAGATAACGCAAATAATAATCTCAATTTATTTTATTGAAACAAAAATTATTCACAAACTAATTATGAGTCTTACAGGTGCCCATGAAGTGTGTGTTGCTTGACTATGAATATAAAGTGACCTAATTATCAAAGAAATGGGCGAAAAACACAAGTTAGGAGGTGAAATCAAAGGAATAAAGTCTAGGAGTTAAGACACAATTGATAATATTATTGCTTAAAAGCATACAAAAAGGTCCCAAAACTGATTAACCGTCACTATGTTACACTACAAGTGATTATTTCTTCTTCTGTAATTCCTTGGCCTTTGCTACTTCTTTCTCATCATAATTTTGTGCTCCAATTCCACAATTATCCTTGCAAGCCATTTTGGGTATCCAGTTGAAATAATGAAATATACAATGGATAATCCAATAATCACCTCCATAGCCCATAAGAGCAACTTTCCAAAAATCACTCAGAAATTCAGAATTGCTTTCTTGATTGTCTAGTCCAGATACAATATAATTTGTATCTAAGCCTGATCATCGCCACAACTTTTTGAAACTGGGAATCCACATAATCCATCATTGCCTTCATTTGAGTTGTTGTCAAAAGTGTGAGATTGAGGTCCTTGAGGGATGCATCCTCGGAGATGATTGTGGGAGAGAATTAAGAATGAAAGAGATGTAAGAGAAACAAGTTGTTGTGGTATTTATCCAGAAAGTTGGTTTCCTGATAGGTCCAATAATTCAACAGAAGATAAGAGATTTCAGAAGAAATTTGACCTTTGAAATAGGACTCAGAAAGATCAAGATGTGTCAAGCTCGAAAACTTGATAAATTTAGGGGAGATATACGAATTAGAGAATTTATTATAAGAAAGATCAAACCTTTGGAGATGAGAGAGTTGAAATAGGCTGCTATTGGAATCAATGGTCCCAACAAGGCAACTGCTACTGAGGTCAAGTTCAATGACATGATCAGTCGTCTCATCCCATATGACTCTATCCATGAGCAACAATCGCTGCTCATATCCCATGAACATATTTATGGATAACGCTTCTGGCAATTATAAGAGGTTGACAGATCTACAGTAAGCGTTTCCTTGAATTTTACAAGGGAAATGTGTTGATCTTTGCGACATGTATGAGCCTATGAGGTTCATAGGAAGAAAAAAAAAGAAGACAGAAACAGAGAAAGAAAAGAAATGAGAATTGGTTGTAGGATCAAATAGTTCAAAAGTTGGTTGTGGGAATTAAGAAAAAGGTATGCAATTAAAGTATGACAATTGGTTGTGGGAATTAAGAAAAAGGTATGCAATTAAGGTATGATAGTTGGTTGTGGGAATTAAGAAAAAGGCTACACAAATATATATATATATATATATATATAGGCAGATATTTGTTAGACTAGTCCAAGTTGTTGCTAAGTACTGATAAGCTCTGTCTGTTTCATTATACTAGTCTTGGACTCCTCAATTTTCAAAGAGATGAGATCTTTTGCCCTTGTTAATTTGAGACACAAACATATAAAATACATACTGTGAAATAAAAAACATGAATTTTACTCTCAAAAGAAGAAAGGGAAAAGTCAAGCAAGGATTGATGCCTTCATATGAAATTATCCATCAATTCCTATATTAAAAAATATTGTCATTCTCGTGTCCCAAAATATTAAATCCAGTTCAACCTGTTGGTTGTGAGCTGCATCTGTCTCTAGCGATTTTAACTAAAGATTTTCCAAATGGAATAACACATAAATCCCTTTATCATTTTGATTTTCCATTTTGATTTGAGTAATCTTTCCTCTAGGCATCCAAGGATCATGACTTAGTCTTTATGCATTTTCTCAATATCTCAAATAACAAGGTTTCAACTCATTAATATAAAATTGATTTTGTCAATGCTTATAACTTATTTCCACAATGTAATTATTTCCAAATTCCACCTTGACCCATAGTTAATTTGAAAGTAATAGGGAAATATTTGTTATTAATTTGCAGGTCAATGCACAAGTCTTGCTATGAAAATTTCTAAAGAAAGCACATTAAGTAGCCCAAAAAAGTAGAGAAATGTCATTTTCAAGAATTAATTCTTTTAATTTGTCTAAAATTTGATGATATTAACAAATAGTTAAGAACGTAACATGCCCATTAGGTAGTTATTTTTCAAACAAATTGGAGTGCTGATTAAAAGGGAGTGGAGGGACTAAATCTTTTTGGTTGTTGAAAATGGCATATATTATATAAATTCAGAAAGACTTACGAGTCAATGTTTCATTTTCAATGCAAAAGTAGATTAAAAATTCAAAAATGTTTGGCAATTACTTTTCAAGTTGTGGAAATCTTTTTACCCATGAAAAGGTATTGCAAAAGGAAAAAATCAACCAAACATTTTCAGAAATAGAGTTAATATAAAGATAACTTAGGTTAGCTGATTAAAAAATGCTGATAAGTATGCAGTATTGAAAAACATTTTTAGATGCTAAAGATTCTGTTTATGTAACACCCGCACTTTCGAGCTAAAGTTGATCAGTCTTTCCTGCATTTATACACCCGAACCCAATGATTTCTACTTAGATATAAGTGTGAATAACATTTCCGTAGTGTGGGAACATCCTTAGAGATGAATATACACCATAAAAATCTATCACGATCCGAGTTGAGGCCCTGACCGCGATGGCCATCCCGAACCAACAAGGCCCGAGAGACCCCTTAGCATGTAATCATAAGCATAAGTCACGAGAGATAAAGTGCGGAAGATCAACGAAACACAGAATTCCCATTTTTCAAACTTAACAATTTAAGACATAAACCCGTAAGAAAAAACCAAATCCATTTAGAACAACTAGTATAGGTACCCGCGCGATGCGCCAAATATTTTTCTATAAAAGTATCATTAAAAAAATATTATCTTAATTATTTAAAATAATAAAATTATTTTAAAAAAAATAAAATATTTTATCTTCTATATCTAATTCTATGGGTTGGAGTAGATTAGGCATCCTTCATCTTTGATTCATGATGTACCAAATTACAATTTGAATAATATATGAGTTGCTTTTCCTTTATCATTAAAAAAATTAACATATTTTAAATTAGTTATGAAATATTAAAAAAATTATTTAATAGTGAATAATTGTAATTAATCGTTAATATAGAGTAAGAATTCCAAAGTTTAAAATTTTTCTTTCAATTAAAAACTAATTGACCACATACAATTTATTATATTACTCATCAAAAATATTTAAAAAAATTTCCTACCCCCACCCACCACAATCCCGCGTCCTCTCCTTTCCAACCACAATATTCAGCACCATATTCCAACTCGTTCTATTATTTTGTATAATATAGATATACAAATGTTTTAGAAAAATATTTTTTACTTATTATCCATGGTAAGTATATTTGCAGAAAATATAAATATATCATTTTTTACAAATAATGCTAAAAGTATTAGAAAGCTAAGTTAAGCATGAGCAACTTATCTTAATAATTATATGAAGAAATATGATGGACATTATCTATAACTTTTTTATCCATGGTAGAAATTCTCTGAGACCAAAAAAGGTATATATTAATATATAAGTGTATTGAAAATTATAATAATAAATTTAATTTTTATTTCTTAGTGGGGAATTAAATGACGGTTCATATAAATCATTAACTTTGTATAGGATATTAACGACTTACTTGATGTATAGATCAGAAGATTGAAAACAAAGCTTTGACAAAGATTGAACAACTTCAATCTGTAATTCATTGGGAGCTAGTAATTAGTAATTTGCACAAACTACTATAAATAAAATATATTAATTACATTCAATGTATGCAACAAAATAATACTAAGACACGTTAAAAAAAAAGACTAATCAATATTCCTGCGAATAAAATGATCATAGAATATTCTCTCATATAAATAAAATTTAAATTTGAAAATGATAAATAACTAAAAGAGAAGAATAAAGTTTACACTAATATGTGTTAATAAAGAGAAGAAAATGATATGTCTTAAAAAAAATTCCTACCCCCACCCCACCCCACCTCTACCCCCAACCACCACAATCCCCCGTCCTCTCCTTTCCAACCACAATATTCATCACTCTATTCCAACTCATTTTATTATTTTGTATAATATAGATATACAAATGTTTTAGAAAAATATTTTTTACTCATTATCCATGGTAAGTATATTTGCAAAAAACAAAAATATATCATTTTTTACAAATAACACTAAAAGTATTAGAAAGTTAAGTTAAGCATGAACAACATATCTTAATAATTATATGAAGAAACATGATGGACATTATCTATAACTTTTTTATCCATGATAGAAATTCTCTGAGACCAAAAAAATATATATTAATATATAAGTGTATTGAAAATTATAATAATAAATTTAATTTTTATTTCTTAGTGGGGAATTAAATGACGGTTCATATAAATCATTAACTTTGATAGGATATTAACGACTTATTTGATGTATAGATCAGAAGATTGAAAACAAAGCTTTGACAGAGATTGAACAACTTCAATCTGTAATTCATTGGGAGCTAGCAATTAGTAATTTACACAAACTACTGTAAATAAAATATATTAATTACATTCACTGTATGCAATAAAATAATACTAAGACACGTAAAAAGAAAGACTAATCAATATCTCTGCGAATAAAATGATCATAGAATATTCTCTCATATAAATAAAATTTAAATATGAAAATGATAAATAACTAAAAGAGAAAAATAAAGTTTACACTAATATGTGTCTCACTCAAGGATATATATAAGAGGTCACAGAGTTGGATATATATATGCAAATTCAAATTCAAAATTGAATGTGATATGAATTTGTTAGAAAAATAAGATTTTAAAATATCATTATTATCATCACAAAGTTGGATATACGTGCAAACTAAAATTCAAATTCAAAATTGAATATGATATGAATTTATTATAAAGATAAGATTTAAAAATATCATGATTATCTTAAGTTTAAATTCAAGATTCTAATATACTACTACCATTATTATTTAAATTCAGAATTATAATTCCTTATCTTTCAATTTTTTTTTGTCTGATTAAAATAATAACTCTTTTCATATTAATGATGCTATTCATTTTGTGCAGCAAGAACTTGTGTAACATGCATTATTAATTAATAAATCTAATATTTTTTATTAAAAAAATCTAAGTTTCTCTTTTTGAAAATTCTAATTTTATCTTTGAGAAAATATTTTATCTCCAATTCAAATTCAAAAATAATAAAATAACTAATATTTTATCGAATTGGTTAAACAACAATTAAATTGTTACTACAACTATTACATACTACTACTATTACTATTATTATTATTATTATTTATTATTATTATTATTATTATTATTATTATTATTATTATTATTATTATTATTATCACATATATATTTTTTTAAAATTAAAAGCACTACTACTGCTACTATGTGTACTGCTACATTTTTTGGTTAAACGTATACTACTGCTACCACTATTATTATCATCATACATTATTATTATTAGTATTAGTATTAGTATTAGTATTTAACTTAATATTTTATATTTTATTTAATTAAATATATTTTAAATAATATTTAAAAGGGATAAGTTTATGAATAGTAATAGTTAATTTAGAACTCTTCAATGTTACGTCCCTAATTTCAAGCTAATGGTAATCTTGAAAAAAATATTAATACTTTTAAATGCAAATCTCAAATGTTGTAATTCAAAACTTTTATTACAATATTGTTATTTATTATTTTAAAATTGTCAAGTTGTTTCTTCTAATTATTATTATTATTATTATTATTATTATTATTATTATTATTATTATTATTATTATTATTATTGTTATTGTTATTGTTGTTATTATTATTATTATTATTATTATTATTATTAGTAGTAGTAGTAGTAATGTTGCTACTACTACTATTACTGCTTATTATTGTTGTTGTTGTTATTTAGGTTAATATTTTATTTTTATTTAATATTTGATTATATTTTAAATTATTTTTGAAAGGGATAAGATTATGTTCCTAATTTCTAGCTAATGATAATTAAAAAATAATAATAATATTTTTAAATATAATATCTTATATTTTAATTCATAATTTTTATTACAATGTCTATAACCTTGTCCTAAAAACTGTCATGTGGCCTTCTATTGTGCTGCCACGTGGCATCTTGTCTTGTTTTAGTTTTGCTTTTATATATATATATATATAGATTCTACGAAGTCTCTACGAAATAAAAACAACAGTCTATCTAAGATGGAACAAGGCCCCCGGCTAGACCAATAAAATCATGAAAAAGGATAACACAAGAGATAGATGTCTTCCGGTGTAAGGGAGGCTCACCAATTTCTGAAGTTCTGAAAAGCAATCTACTGATTTGCAGGACCAAGGGACTGGGCCTCAGAACCTGAAATATTGGGGGTCAATACTCGAAAGTACTGGTAAGTAGAACAATCCAAAAATAGAATATAATTTGTATCACATAGGTGAGAAAATTTCATAAAACAAGTCCGCATAAAATGATTAAAAATACATGGGCATAATTTGAGAGCTTCAAAGCATTCTTGTAAGTCATGACTCAACTCTTTATTTTACTTCTGAGCTAGATGGTACACCCTACAAAAGATGAATACCCACGGTCTATATGGATCCGCCGTTAACTCGTCGGCCAAGCCCCTAATCCGAGTTTGCCACAAAGATTGGAGTATCATGAAAAGGTATGCCCAACTTTTCGACATACCATGCTATCCCACTTGCCGAATAGCATATAAAATTCATATCGGCAAAACACGGTTTCGGGCAATGAGTTATCTGAACTCAAACCTTCTTCGAGTAACCAACTAGCTCTCTTTAAGTCTAATTTTAGTCCTTTAAAACCATGTTTCATGATTTTAAAACATATAGCTCTTTCATGTTAAGATCATCTCGTGATAGGTATCGTCATACCTAGACTTGCAAGTCATATCTTGTCATGTCATAATGATAGCCCTTTCATTCAAAAGTCATGTAGACCCAAAGATTCAAACATCACACAAGAGAGTTCTTATTTTAAAATGCATGAAGACATATGCAAAATACTCTCTTTTAAATAATTTATCATGTAGCGGCCAATCCTTTCATAAAACACGTGTAATCCTTTCAATTAATAGGATAAACAATTGTAAACAAGAAACATACCCTCTCATCATATCATAAACAATGTCAACCCATAATGAAAGTAAAAAATTTACTCTCAAGCTTGTAATTCATGTATTTGAACAACCCATAACATGTTAAATCAAACAAATTCCACGTTGAGAGGGAAATTTCATGAATCATGCTCTCATAGTAATTCTCAAAATAACATAACGTTTAAATAAATGAATATAATTCAAATCTATGGAAAACTTCATGATAAACTCATCAAAATGGGTTCATGATGCATGTTCTTCAAAGTGTTTTCAAAACCCTTCTTATATACATAATTTCATGCCTTTAAAAATGTGTTAAAAATGATTCACTATGCCCATGAGGTTTAGTAAAGTCCCACATTGTCACGACCCAAGTAGGGACCCTAGCCGTGGCGAGCATCTCGAACCATATAGGCTCGGACGCTCCTTTTTATCTAATACATCATGAACACCATTCATAACAATAAAGAAAAGATGCTAGACAAAAACAAAATGGAATCATGGTCATGTTCTGAGTTAAGTATATCAATACGAAAGAAGATCCATTAACATCTGAACAACATTTATTTCTGTCTGCGAAATCTCTATTACATATGATATTATCAAACTATCTGAAATCGGGACAAGGCCCAGTGGACCAAAACCAAGTAAATAGTGAGTATTTGAAAAGAAATAGGCCTCCCAGAATAGAGAAGGCTCACCAACTGCACGCTTCATTTCTGTCTAAAAAGTCTACGGCTTAGCAAGACCTCTAGACTGAGCCTCAGACCCTGAAATATAAGGGGTTAATACAATTATATTGATACGCAGAATAATCCAAAACAAAATATGCATTTATATAAACTATAATTGAGAGTATCTTCATAAACCTCTTGTCATCTTAAAACAGCTGAAAACACATGGGCAATTCTGAGACTTTAGAAACACATTCAGCAATTCATGACCTTACTATTTATCTTACTTCTGAGTCAGATGGTACACCCTATAATTTTTCTACCCCATGGGCTATATGGGATCCGTCCTTGACTCGGAGGCCAAGCCCCTAACCTAAGTTTGCCGTAAGGGTTGGAGTTTTTGCTTATTCTACTATGACCCAGGGTCGTCACCAGCATATAATTTCCCTTTCGGGTATCATAAACTTGTGTCGGCAAATCACGGTTTGGGCAATGAGTCATTTGACTCGTGCCTTCTTTAGGTAACCATCTAACTCTCTTAAGCCCAGTTTTGGATTCTTTAAACCATATCTTCTTTGAAATATTCTTTCTTTCTTAAAAATCTTCTAACATAATAAAAATAGGGTATCGTCATACCCAGACTTGCAAGTCATGTCAAAACATCTCTATTTCCCTTATCTTACTTCAAAATATATTTATTGACCACCCAAAATAATTCAATTATCAAATGTAAGTTCACCATTCAAAATTGTAATACCTCGAACTTCCTCTAGCTTAATTTCATCTCTAGAATGTTAAGGGATGTCCTCTTAAATAAATAATATTTGATTCATATAGAATTTTCTTCATATTGGCTTTTTATCATGTGAAAAATTGAATAACCCTTCCATCGATACCCAATTTATCTAAATCCGACACTCGGTGAAGAAGTTAGGACATTTTTAGTGAGCAGTGTGTCAATTGGGCAGTCACCGCGTCGCAGTGAAGGACAATTTCACAATTGTCGAATTTCAGTAGCTCACCGCGATTGGACCGCATCGCGATGAGAATAGCGATGAAAAGTCCACGCGTCGCGGTGGAGGACAAATCAATGTTTGTCAAATTCCAGTGGGTCACTACGATTGCACCGCGTCGCGAAGAACCCCAAAACAACATTTGTTCATGTCTAGTGAGTCACCGCGATTCCACCGTATCCTGGTGGGTATCGTGATGACACACTCACCGCATCGCGGTGAAGCCTTAATGGCATTCTAGTTATGAATTTTAAATTTCAAGGGTAGTTCGATCTTTTGCTTAATCCCCCAAATCATAAAAACAGAGGATTTATGATCATATTGAGCAAATTATTCCTTTTTTTCATCAAATTCTCTTTATTTAAAACCCTAAGCTTCAACCTTCATCTCCAAGAATCCCAAGATTTCACCATCCTTTCTCTAAATTAGTTCTAGATTCAAGACTTTCAATCCAAGAATTCCAAGAATCAACCTTCAAAGGCACAAATAGCATTTCAAACCAATTCATCAATTGAGGTATGTGGGGTTTGAACAAGGATAAATATTTCGTGCTTGTGTCCAAAAACTTAATTTTTATTAAAGATTACATGATTTGCAAGTTAGGGTTAATACCTAATTCTTATAATTTTTCGTTTATGAAATTATCACTTTATTTAAGGCTTCAATTGAAAGAGATTTACATATATCCATGTTTGAATTCATGAGATTCATATTATGAGTTATATTCCACTATCTTGATTGAGATTGTTGAAAGCTTTTAAGATAATTGTTGAGCATGAAGTTTAAATATGATTTTTAATGCATTAAAGCTTTATATTTTGAGTCCTAAGTACAAGTGATGAGTTTATAAGGAGATTATAATCTCAAGTTTTATTGACAAGTTTGATAAGTGCTTTCAAAAGCAAAGATTGATCTTTTGATCCTAAGCTAAGCTAAGGAATCCACATTTTTTTCACATATTTTGAGATTTAAAAAAGAAAAGCATAATCACTTTTTATTATAAACCCTTTATGCTATTTCAAGGTGGATTTCCTAAAGTTCTGAGCGTAAGTATGGGAGTAGTATTTATCACCGAGTTGGATATGATTCCAAGGTCTCATGCCCCAGAACTACGTGCCACCGTAGGTTTATGATTTGCCCATAGTGGGATAAGATAGTGATCACTTAAGTTAAGGTTCTATTCCGATAGCACGGGTAGAACAGCTCTCCCCAACATGAGCAAGATGTTGGACTCCATGTCAACTCACATAGTTTATGTAGGTTAGAAGAAACTCCTAAGCCCAAAGTCCCTAAGTTCCAAAGTCCAAGATTTCCAAAAGTCTCTAAGTCTCAAAAGAAAGGAAATGACTAAAAAGCTTTTAGAAAACTAAGTGTAGAGGCTCACAAGATTTACTCAGATTACGCTTTACAGAAAGGTATTAGTTTCAGATTTTAGATTTAAATGTGAGCTCTTTCTACACTTAGCCAGTATGACTTAAAGAGAAGGTATAAGTACAATCCTTAGAACTAAATGTCATGACTTACTAGATTTATAAAGCTTGATTTGCTATGCATGATTTCAGATTTTAGTATTTTAGACATTCCAGATTAGGTGAGTCATTTACATTTAGTATGCATGGTTTTATAAATTATAATGATGTTTTCTTATGCATTGCACCCCCATATACTCAGTACATCCTCAAAGTACTGATCCACATATATGTCTATGTGCTACATTGTCTTATAATGTAGGTTTAGGTGCTCAGCATCAGCAACGTGAGTAGTTAGAGCATCTCTATCTACGTTCCAGAGTTGGTGAGTCCTCATGATTCGAGGACCTACTTCTTCAGATTTTACAACTTTCATAGTAATTGATTTACCATTTACCATTTAGTCTGAGTAAATTGGGGGGGTTTGTCCTAATGGTTCTCTCGTTCTTTAGTAGTAGAGGCTTGTCGGACTAGTAGTTGATTTCCAGACTTTCAGTATTTGTCATTCTGACAGTGTTTTCAGTTTATTTCAGTTTAGATTTGATATAATACAGTACTATTGCTTGATCAGTTTATCTTGAAATAAGCTCCAGATTTAGTAGTAGGCTCAAAGGGTTAGCTTGGGACTACTCGTAGCCTTGAGCACCATGTGACGTCTCGGGATGAGATTTCAGGGCGTTACAAAAATATTCATAATCAACATTTTTTCTCTGAAATGCTTTTATCTACGGTGGTCTTCTTTTTTAATCACTTTTAAACCAATCTAAATTGGAATCATGATTATCATAAAACAAGTAAATCACTTTTCCATTACCTCATGAAAATAATTCAATGTATACAAAAAAGGCTCAAACGTTTACCAATTTGCGTAACCCAGTCTCAACATGTGAAATCAATGCAATTTCATAATAAAAGAGAGAATTACATATCCCATGCTCTCATTTAAGTTCACAATCTAATCATCATCATAGTCACATGAAAACAATTCAAATTGAGGGCTTCATACCATAGTTTTTACAACACTTCATCATGATGTAATAATTTCAACACAAGTTTATCAATGATCTTGAAACAATTTTGTATATACATATATATATCCTTTAAAAAAAATTTAAAAAATTGAAAGTCAATGCCCATAGGGTTTAGAATAGTCCCACGTACCTTAGATTACTTGGGAGGGAGAGTGAAACCAGAATCTTGTGTACATTCTTGAAATTCTTGACTTTAAAGATGAACTCTTGATCTATGGGGGAGGGACTAGGGTTTTCTTTTGGGATGATAAGAGTAGTTTTTGATGATATTTTCCCTAAACACTCTTTAATTTCATGTTATGGCAGAGTTATGACGAGGGAAAAAAATTGAATTGCCCTCCCCAAGGCCAGTTATTTAAAAGAATTTGCAAACTGGGCACCGACAAGTTACCCAACGCGATGCATCGAGATCATGTCGGTCCACTGTTTTATCGATGCGGCACGTTAACTTCACATCAGGCCACTGATTCCAACATCCAAACACATCCCAAATGTTGTCTGAAAAATGTAAAACTTTATCGAGACATCCCCCTTACTCCCCCGAAGATGAATCAACTTAAAAATCTATATCTCAAGGTTGGAAATTTCGATTTACAGGTCACACAAGTTTAGGAGCTTAAAATATGACTAAGTCCTTTTGACCCTTAGGAAATTTTTAGGTGATTAACCCCTTAAGCATGCTATGATGTGAGGTATTAAATCAAGGATACCATGGGGTGTTACATTATCCCCCCCTTAGGATCATTCATCCCCGAATGATGGCTCAGAACACAAACAAGCACTATTTGAAGCATACTTGGGAAAAGATAAAGAGAGCAGGTTATAACTCATACCATTTAGGTCATCATTAATAGTCTTAAAGAGAGTTGGGTATCTGATCTGCATACTATCTTCTAATTCCCAAGTAGCTTCCTCAACTTTTTGATTCCTCCACAGCACCTTAACCAAAGTTATTTCCCTATTCCTTAACTTCCGAACTTGACGGTCCAAGATAGCAATAGGTTCTTCTTCATATGATAAGAAGTCGGTCACTTTGATCTCCTCAACAAGTAATACTAGGGAATGATCTCCAATGCACTTTTTCAACATAGACACATGGAATACTGGGTGAACGGAAGCCAGACTTGCAGGAAATTCTAACTCATAAGCAACCCTACCTATCCTTATCACAATCTGATATGGTCCTATAAAGCGAGGACTCAACTTCTCTTTCTTCCCAAATCGCATGACTCCCTTCATAAGGGAGACTTTTAAAAACACCTAATCTCCAACCTCAAATTCCAGATCCCTTCTCCTAACATCGACGTAGGATTTTTGGCGACTCTGAGCTGTCTTAAGTCATTCTCTAATGATTTTCACCTTTTTCATTGCCTGATGAACAAGATCAAGCTCAAACAACTGCGTCTCACCTACTTCATACCACCCAATCGGTGATCTACATCTTCTCCCATAAAGTGTTTCAAAAGGAGCCATCTTAATGCTGGCATGATAGCTATTATTGTAGGGGAACTCTATTAATTGCAAATGATCTACCCAACTACATTTGAAGTCATTTACACAAGCCCTTAACATATCCTCTAGGGTATGAATGGTGCGCTCTGCTTGTCCATCAGTCTGAGGGTGGAATGCAGTACTCAGATTCACTTGGGTACCTAAGCTTCTCTGAAAATATCGTCAAAACTGCAAAAAGAATTGCGTACCTCGATTGAATATAATGGACACAGGTTATCCATGTAAATGAACTATTTCTTCGATATACAGCTTAGCATAATCATCTCCCGAATAGTTAGTCCTTACAGGCAGAAAGTGAGCTCACTTGGTCATCCGGTCTACAATTACCCAAATGGAATCATATTGGTTTTAGGACCTCGGAAGTCCTGTTATGAAGTCCATATTGATCATCTCCCATTTCCACATAGGCAAAGCTATCTCTTGGGAAGTACCACCGGGTCTCAAATGTTCCACTTTAACTTGTTGGCAATTCAAATACTTGGAAACAAAATCAGAAACATCACGTTTCATATTACTCCACCAATATATAGCTTTAAGATCATGGTACATTTTAGTAGAGCCCGGGTGAACAAAATACCTCAAAGTATGAGCCTCATTGAGGATCCTCTCTCGCAAACCATCCACATTTGATACACACAGCCTGCCTTGGTACCTTAAAAGACCATCACCGCCAAATTTAAAGCCATCACCTTCTGTTGACCCACATCTTTCTTAATCTGCATCAAGATGGGATCCTCGTCCTGTTTCTCCTTAACTTTCACATATAAGAAAGCCTACGCTATTTCATGCATAACTACTCTGCCATCTTCATAATCCAAAATTCGTACCCCTAGATTTTCAAGACAGTGAATATCTTTCACCATCTCCTTCTTTCCTTCCTCAATGTGAGAAAGGATGCCCGTAGATAATTTGCTGAGGGCATCAGCCACCATATTTGCCTTACCCAGATGATAGTGCAGGCTCTTGTCATAATCTTTCAATAGTTCCAACCACCGTCTTTGCCTAAGATTCAACTCTTTCTATGAGAAAACATACTGCAAACTTTTGTGGTCAGTAAATATATCAACATGCATGCCATAAAGATAATGCCGCCATAGTTTAAGTACAAATACCACAACCGCTAACTCCAAGTCGTGAGTGGGGTAATTTCACTTGTGCACCTTCAACTGCCTAGATGCATAAGCTACTACCTTGCCATGTTGCATAAGTACACATCCAAGTCCCACTCGGGATGCATCACAGTATACAACAAAACCCTTTGTACCCTCCGGAAGAGTCAAAATAGGTACAGTAGTCAACTTGTATTTCAACTTCTCAAAACTATTTTCACAAGAGTCAGACCACACAAATTTCACCTTTTTCTGTGTCAACCTGGTAAGTGGAGCATCTATGGAAGAAAAACTCTCTACGAATCTTCTGTAATACCCTACCAAACCCAAGAAGCTCTGAATGTCTGTTGGAGTCGTGGGTCTGGGCCACTTTCTCACTATCTCAATCTTTTGGGGATCAATTTTAATTCCCTCACTAGACATAATATGCCCCAAGAAAGCAATACCATCAAGCCAGAATTCACACTTGGAAAATTTTGCATACAATCTATGATCTGTGAGGGTATGAAGAATAATTCGGAGGTGATTGGCATGATCCTCCTCACTTTTAGAATAAATCAAAATGTCGTCAATGAAAACTATGACAAATAGATCTAGAAACTGACGGAACACTCTATTCATTAGATCCATGAAAGCTGCATGGGCATTAGTCATTCCAAAGGATATGACTAAGAATTCATAATGGCCATATTGGGTTCGGAAAGCTGTTTTGGGGATATGCCTCCCTAACCTTCAACTGATGATACCCCGAACAAAGGTCTATCTCTGAAAAATACCTAGCACCCTAAAGTTGATCAAAGAGATTATCAATTCTAGGAAGAGGTTATTTGTTCTTAACAGTGACCTTGTTTAGCTGACAGTAGTCTATACACATATGGAGGGAACCGTCTTTCGTATGCATGAAGAGTACAGGTGCACCCCAGGGAGAAACACTAGGACAGATAAAGCCTTTGTCAAGCAAATCTTTTAATTTCTCTTTCAACTCTTTCAACTCTTTCAACTCTGCTGGAGCCATCATGTATGGCAAAATAGAAATAAGATGAGGGTCCGACAACAAGTTCATTCCAAAATCTATCTCCCTATCAGGTAGTATTCCTTGGAGATCATCAGGAAAGACTTTTAGGAATTCATTGACGACAGAGACAAACTAGAGAGGAGGACTCTCAGCACTGGAATCCTTGAACTAAATAAGATGAAAAAAATAACCCTTAGATATAAGTTTACGGGCTCTGAGATAAGAGATGAATTTCCCTTTTGGTGCTAAGGAATATCCCTCCCATTTTATCACAGGTTCATTCGGAAAAGAGAAAGTAACCTTTCGGGTTCTACAGTCTAGGACAACGTAGCACGAGTGGAGCCAATCCATTCCCAAGATGCCATCAAAATCAATCATGTCAAGCTCTATAAGATCTACCACAGTATCATGGTCACAAACAATCACTATACAATTTTTATACACCATCTTAGCTACCATAAAGTCACCAACAGGAGTTGATACAAAAAAAGGTTTCAAAATAACTTCAAGCTCAAACCCAAAACTAACAGCCACATACAGGATCATATAAGACAAGGTAGACCCTAGGTCAAGTAACACATATGCATTACGGGAAAAGATTTGTAATATACCTGTAACTACATCTGGGGAAGCCTCTACATCCTGGCAGTTGGATAGGGCATACAACCGGTTATGACTGCTTTTGGTAGCTGAAGCAGCGCCCTTAGGAGGTGGTGGTGGTGTGGAGGATTTTTCCTGAGACCTGGTGCCTCCAACATTTCCTTTCACCATGAGGTAATCCCTCTTGAAATAGCCTGGCTGGCCGGAGGAATAACAAACAAGATTCCCAAAATGACACAGCCCTGGATGATCTTTTCCACATCTTTCACAATGCGGGTATGACCGAGGAGTATGAGATACACTCCCCTGAGACTGAGTACCTTATATTCTCGGTCCCTGGCTAGGCTAAAAATTCTAGAATCGCTGATCAACTGGAGTTCTGGGCGCTGGGGCACTGGCTAATGACTGGGCATGACTCTAAAACTTTTTCTTCGGCTATCTATTACCTCAATTACCATCTTAGTGCTGACTATAGTTCCGATTTGCTGGTCTGTCCCTCTTGGCCTGTCTATCTTTCTCCCTTGCTTCAGCAACCCTCTTTTAATATTCCTCAACCTGCTGTATATGAACTGCCAATCTGGAGAAGTCCATATCTCTGTTAAATATTTCGTCTTTGCACTCTAACACCAAGTCATCCAAAAGACCGGATGCAAACTTCCTTATATGGGCCCTCATATTTCCCGCCAATTTCGTAGCATAACAAGATAGTTGATTGAATTTCAGGGTGTACTCCTTGACACTCATTTTCCCTTGTTTAAAATTGTCCAAGAAAGCTTCCACAAATTCTCCCCACACAAAAGGCTCAACATTTTCACCTCTCGAATCTTCCCACTAATTTGCTACCTTCTTGAGTTGATAAGCCACTAGTTCAACCCCTTTCACTTCATCCAGATGCATCACTCAAAAAATTTTCTCTATCTCATCTACAAACTCATATGGATCCTCCTCCACCTTTGTACCAGTAAGCTTAGGTGGGTTCAACCTCATAAAATGACACACCCATGTAGTCTCAGATACACCAGATACAGACCCAACATCCTCTGGTCGTCGGGTCTATGAAGCCACCAACTGTGCAATCATATGCATAGACTGTCTGAACTCAGTATTTGATATCTCTCTCGGGGGAGGTTGGTATGATTAGTCCCAGATCGGGAAGCCCTAGGTTCTGTAATACCCTGGGAAATTTTTCGTTGAAATTTTGTGTGTAAACGTGTTGGGTTCTATTTTCTAGAATAAATTATAAATTTTTCATGCGTAATGTCTTAGATTATGACCCACCATTGCGTAGAGTATCGAATAAGATTTCCAAAGATATGTGGTTCATCCAAAATAGACACCCGAGTGACGAGTTATGAACATCCCGATCGAACTGTGAATAGTAGTGAACAGTAAAATGTGTAGGAAAAAGTACTGAGGCCTGGCGTATTTTTGCTTCAACTTTAAACAATCATAACTCCTTGTACATAATGATTTGGGTGATCTAATATATATCAACAGAAAGCTATGCGAGTCCTCTTTCCAAAGAAATTAGTTTTATCCAATTTGTCTATCGGAGCAAAAAGTTATGGTAGATCTACTTCAGCCTATCAAAAGCAAATTTTTGGGTCAAATTCAAATGATTATACCTGCTCGTACACAATGATCTGGGTAAGATACTATATATCAATGGAAATATATGAGAGTCCTCTTTCTAATGAAATTGGTTTCATCCAATTTGGATATCGGAGTAAAAAGTTATGGTTGATCTACTTTAAACTATCAAAACAGTCCACCAAAGGACAATTCGAGTATTATTTGATTTTTAGGGGCGTTTTGTTCATTCTCCCTCACCCAAAATTTGTCCAAACCCTATATTAAAGCCTATTAGAAGCATTATATGTTATATTTCATCAAATTCTCTCAAAAAGAAAACCCTAAGCTCCTACATCCAACTTTAAGAACCTCCAAAGTTCACCATTAATTCTGCAAATTTATTCAAGATTCCAAGTTCCTAGTTCAAGAACTCCAAGAACCATCATTCAAAGGCACGATTAACATCTCAAAAATGAGTATCGATCTAAAGTTCATCATTCAAGGTATGTGGGGTTTTTCAACAAGAACTCTCTTTCGTTCTTGTGCCCAAAAGTAATTTTCTTTACAAAGGCATGATTTGATTTTTATTTGATTTTTACGAATTTGAAGCATGAACCCATATCTTATGATGATTATTATGAAATCTTGATGTTTATGATTTTGAAAGATGAATTTACATGTGTGGAGATATAAAGCATGAATCTTGAACGATATTTATCATGATTTTGATATTTGGGTCATGAATCCCCATTGGAAATTATGTTTTTTTTAGAAAGTGTGTGTTATAAGCACGTTGATGTTGAATATTTGAGATATTTTGAATGATTTGACCTTTTTATCTTAATGGAGTTGTTTTGAACTCAAGTGTGAAAGAAATCCACAACATGATTGATTTTGATAGATGGGAAGCATGATGGCTCCCGATGTATAGTTATATATTACTGAAATTATTTTGTTGTGGATTGTCTTTGAAATGATCTGAGCTAAGTCAGGGAGAAATCTTTAGCACTGAGTGAGAGGTATAAAGCGACCTTACTTTCCTAGAAATACGTGCTCCCGTAGGAGTGAGTCTGAGGCTGATTTATATAGTGATCACTAGTTTGTGTGGATTTGATATCGATAGTCCTACTTCGATGGCAAGGATAGGATGGCTCTCCCCAACGTGGGTTGTACGTTGGACTCCATGTAGCTCACATGGTTTATGTCGGTTATAGGATCTCCCAATGTGTGTGTGTTTTCTTGTGTCTATAGTGAATGGTGAAGTGATTTGAAAGTGGAATTGTGAAAGTTATTCTTTCAAAAGATTTAAATGATATTTACATTATGAGAATTGATATTCTTGATGAACTGAAAGTGATTGACAAATTATATGATGACTCACATGTGTTATTGTACTTATTTCATCCTCTCATGATTATGATGATTTTCTTCGGGCTATGTGAGTCTTTCATACATCCTGCATATTTCTTATAAATATTTATAATGATGATGTTTATACAACTGCATACACCCCCATATACTCGGTTCCTTTCCATGGTACTGACCTACATCTTAGAATGTGGGCTGCATTTTCTTGGAATGTAGGTTCAGGTGCTCAGTTCCAGGTTCGACAGTGATTCTTCGTGCACGCTGTTTTACATCCTCTATTGTGGTGAGTCCTCATGTTCTAAGGACGTGATGTCTGAAGTTGGTTTCACGGAATCGTTTACATTTTATAACTGAGTATGAGTCAGTTGGGGCATGTCTCAATGGCTCGCTGGTTTTTTTGATTTTTTTGGAGGCTTGTCAGACTAGTATAGATGTTGGGAGTTGACTAATAAGACGTATTTTGTTATCTTTCTGAAATTCTTTTATTCTTAGATGATGATTACTCTGTTGATATTTGAGGGTTATTTATGGAAACCCTGTTGATTTGTGTTGTACTGAATGAAAATGGCTCAAAGGGTTAGCTTGGGGCTACTCGTAGCCTCAAGCACCGTGTGACGCTCCGGGACCCAATTTCTGGGGCGTTACAGGTGCCCTAAGCAAACCTGTCTGAATGGGAGAAACTCCCGAAGCAATAACAAATTTAGAAGTGTGAGCCCTATTACGTTTCCTCATCCCATGGGTAGGACGGACATCTTCAGTTTGGGAATTCTGATCAATAAAATGATGTGGAATCATGATAGCTTTTATGAAATTCAAGAGACCATTGATTAGGGGACATTTCAGACTCTACAGCACGAACTAAATCACAAAAAAGGGTGTCATTCCTAAACGCCTTGTAGCCTCCTGTTTATAAGTGTGGCGCGCTACACACCCATAAATAAGACTCTACCCGATGCAATTTCACAGATACCCTGGGACCATGAACCGTGATCTCATACCAAGTTTGTCATGACCCGAGTCGGGACCCTAACCATGATGAGCATCCCAAACCATATAGGTTCGGATGCTCCTTTCTATCTGGTACATCATGAACACCATTTATAACAATAAAGAAAAGATGCGGGACAAAAACAAAATGGAATTATGGTCATGTTCTAAGTTAAGTCTATAAATACGAAAGAAGATCCATCAATATCTGAACAACACCTATTTATGTCTACGAAATCTCTTTCATATAAGATATTATCAAACTATCTTAAACTGGGAAAGCCCCTAGTGGACCAAGACCAAGTAAATAGTAAGTACCTGAAAAGAAATAGGCCTCCCAGAATAGAGAAGGCTCCCCAACTTCACACTTCACTTCTGTCTGAAAACTCTACGGATTAGCAAAACCTCTAGACTGAACCTCAGACCCTGAAATATAGCGGGTCAATACAATTGTACTAGTACGCAGAACAATCCAAAACAAAATATGCATTTATATAAAATATAATTAAGAGCATCTTCATAAACCTCTTGTCCTCTTAAAATAGTTGAAAACACATGGGAAAATCTGAGACTTTAGAAACATATTAAGCGATTCATGACCTTACTCTTTATCTTACTTCTGAGTCAGATGGTACACCCTACAATTTTGCTACCTACGGGCTATATAGGATCCGCTCTTGACTCGGAAGCGAAGCCCCCAACCCAAGTTTGTTGCAAGGGTTGGAGTTTCTGCTTATTCTACTATGCCCCAGGGCCGTTGCCAGCATATAATTTCCCTTTCGAGTATCACAAACCCGTGTCGACAATGAGTCGTTTGACTCATGCCTTCTTCGGGTAACCATCTAACTCTCTTAAGCCTAGTTTTAGATTCTTTAAATCATATCTTCTTTGAAACATTCTTTCTTTCTTAAAAATCTTTGGGCACAATAAAAATAGGGTATCGTCATACCCAGACTTGCAATTCATGTAAAAACATCTCTACTGCCCTTATCTTATTTCAAAAGATATTTATTGACCACCCAAAATGATTCAATTATCAAACGAAAGTTCACCATTCAAAATATTCATAATCAACAAGATTTTTGTAAAATGCCTTTATCTACGGTGGTCTTCTTTTTCAATCACTTTTAAAACAATCTAAATTGGAATAATGATCATCATAAACAAGTAAATCACTTTTCCATTACCTCATGAAAATAATTCAATGTATACAAAAAAGGTTCAAATATTTACCAATTTGCGTAACCCAGTTTCAACATGTGAAATCAATACAATTTCATAGTAAAAGAGGGAATTACATATCCCATGCTCTCATTTAAGTTCACAATATAATCATCATCATAGTCACACAAAAATAATTCAAATTGAGGGCTTCTTACCATAATTTTTACAATACTTAATTATGATGTAATAATTTCAACACAAGTTTATCAGTGATCTTGAAATAATTTCGTATATACATATATATATCCTTTAAAACAAATTTGAAAATCGAAAGTCAATGCCCATGGGGTTTAGAATAGTCCCACATACCTTAGATTACTTGGGAGGGAGAGTGAAACCCGAATCTTATTTATGTTCTTGAAATTCTTGACTTTAAAGATGAACTCTTGATCTATGGAGGAGGGACTAAAGTTTTCTTTTCGGATGATAAGAGTAGTTTTTGATGATATTTTCCCTAAACACTCTTTAATTTCGTGTTATGGCAGAGTTATGATGAGGAAAAAAGACTGAATTTCCCTCCCCAAGGCAAGTTATTTAAAAGAATTCGCAAACTGGGCTCCAACGTGTTACCCAATGTTACGCGTTGATATTGTGTCGGTCCACTGTTTCATTGACGCTAGCATCGATGCGGTGCGTCAACTTCGCATCAGGCCACTAATTCCAACATCTAAACACATCCCAAACATTGTCCAAAAAGTATAAAATTTTATCGAGACATCCTTCTTATTCCCCCAAACATGAATCAACTTAAAAATCTATATCTCAATGTTGAAAAAATTGATTTAGAGGTCACACCAGTTTAGGAGCTTAAAATATGACTAAGTCCTTTTGTTCCTTAGGAAATTTTCAGGTGATTAACCCCTTAAGCATTCTATGACGTGAGGTATTAAATCAAGGATAGCATGGGGTGCTACACACTTACCTTTGAATTGATGAGAACGTAGAGAAAATTAACCCATGAAGCTTAATTCCTCAATCCTAGTTAGTCTTTCTCTTCTTGTGCTTAAGAAATATGGATTATGGATTTTTTGAGTGTTAATATATGTTTAAGGACGTTAATTTCATCCATAAATAATTTGGTATGGTTGGGGAAGGGGTAAAAAGACCTTAACACCCCTAAAATAATACAAAATGAAGCACTTACGCTGCAATGCAATTGCCATGCGGCACACAACAATTGCCCAAGCCAAGGTGGGAGACTCATGGACATTGCACAACCCCAAGTGGGTGACACATAGACATTGCACACCATTTCCAATGGCCTTTTGCATTAGTCATGCGATGCATGGCCTTTGCCAAGGTCATATTGTGCGACGCCTACTTGTTTTTCAGGCCTTGAAACACCCCCAATGCAACCCAAACACCAAAACTTGGTATACCATCCATACTAGGGTACTAAAGGTAATTTTAGACAGCATTATTTGTGTGATACTACTATGGGATATTACAAAATCTCCTATCTCAAAGTTAAGTTGAGCACTTTCCTATCGATTGAATTTTAGTTGACAATTTTTCTTAGGTCAACTTCTAGTGACCCTTTCTTATAGGATATAAAGATTCATGTGGTCTACTATACATCAAAATTAAATCCCTTCGAGTCTTATTTCCAACTCCACCGATTTTTTCTTAATCCGATATCGAAGTAAAAAGTTACACCCATTTTACCAAAAGGTGACTGTCTGTCAAGGCAAGACGGCCAGGGTGATGGACCCTTGCACCAGTGATGGCCCGTAGGACCATACCGTTACCCTTGAGTATAAAGGGGAGTGACGGTCAGTCATGGGAGTGATGATCCATCACCCAAACTATTAATATGGACCATTATGTACTGTTATAATATTTTTAAAGGGGTATTTTGGTATTTTTCTCGCCTCAAACCCTACCCCCCCAACATAAACCACACTTTAAACCCTATTTACTGGAAAAAATATCAGTTTCTCATCACTGTCATTATGGGTTGACATTGTTTATGATACGATGAGAGGGTATTTCTCTTGTCTATAATTGTTTATCCTATTAATTGAAGGAATTGGCCACCACATGATAAAGAATTGGAAGGGAAGTATTTTGCAAATGTTTTCATATGTTTTGAAATAAGAACTCTTTTGTGTGATATTTAAATACTTTGGATGGCCATATACATGATTTTTAAATAAAAAGGGCTATGATTATGACATGACATGATATGTCTTGCAAGTCTAGGTATGACAATACCTATCATGAGATTCCCTTAACATGAAAGACATAAATGTTTCAAAAGAATGAAGCATGGTTTTAAAGGACTAAAATTGGGCTTAAAGAGAGCTAGTTGGTTACCTGAAGAAGGCTTGAGTTCAGGTAAATCATAGTCCAATACCGTGTTTTGCCGAGATGAGTCTTATATATTATTCGGCAAATGGGATAACATGGTATGTCGGCAAGTTGGTCATACCTTTTTATGATACTTCAATCCTTGCAGTAAACCCAGATTGGGGGCTTGGCCGACGAGTTAATGACGGACCCATATAGCCCGTGGGTATTCATGTTTTATAGGGTGTACCATCTAGCTCGGAAGTAAAATAAAGAGTTAGGTCAGTGTTTTACAAAAATGATTTGAAACTCTTTACTTTATGCCCATTTGTTTTTACCCATATCATATTAGATTGATTTTGAATTGCTCTTAATCATTTTACATAAATAATACATTATTTTGGATTGTTCTACATACCAGTACTTTCGAGTATTGACCCCCTATATTTCATGTTCTGAGGCACATCTCATGGTCCCGCAAACCAATAGATTATTTTTGAACTTTTAGAGATTGGTGAGCCTCCCATACATCGGAAGGAATCTTTCCCATGTGTTGTTTCCTTTTTAGTTTTATGGTCCAGTCGGGGGCCTTATCCCGGCCTAGAGAAACTAGTGCTTTCGGTCCAGTAGAGGCTTTGTAGACTTAATTAGAATGGATTTGGGTTTTTTTTATGGATTTATGTCCTGAATTAATAAGATGATTATTGGGATTTCCATGTTTTGTTTATCTTCCATATTTTTATTTCATATGACTTATGCTTATGATAGTATGCTAAGAGGTCTCTCGGGCCCTTGTAGTTTGGGATACCCGTCGCTTCTAGGGCCTCAGATTGGGTTTTGACAAGCTTGGTATCAAAGCATGGTTCATGGTCCCAGGGTATCTACAAAGACATGTCTAGTAGAGTCTTACTTATGGGTGTGTTGTGCACCACACTTATAATCAGGAGGCTACGGGCATTTAGGATTTGTTTCTCATTCTTTCATACTCTTGTTCATGCTATAGCATCGTCCATATGAAAGTTATCCAAATTCCTTTCTTACTCTAATTTTATGGGCCATGCCTCATTGTCAAGGTGATACAAATCCAATAGTTTAGATCCCCAATAATATGGTCTATTCTGATTGAGTTATCCATGAAGTTATGAGATAACACAAGGACTGGAGAAGAATTGATTAATGCTTCAAACTGTATTAATCTGAGTGTATACCTCTATCTTAATGCAATCATGCTTTTCAGCCTGAGGTACGAAGTTTATTCAATCCCTTTCAAAATCCTTATTACAGATGTCATGCTTAAGGATAGAGATAAGTAGCAGATTATTGGAATAGTATAGTATTATATGTTAATGTTTCATGACCTATTGGTAGTAAGATGGTCCAGAAGTTAGTGATATGATGTCACAAGTTTAGAAGTCAGAGTGAGGGTGACTTTTGCATAAAAAAAGCTAGTTTTAGTTGTATAACCTTTGATTGAGGGATGGGTTGCCATTTTATAGTGATATACTAATGTTGTAGCAAGATCTGTAGATTGTATAGTAGTCTATGAAGGAAGTGATTCGCTATGATTTTTATTTACTTAAAATAGGGAAGGAGGCCAGAGTATATCGTTATGGTGGTTATAGAAATCATTTACAGGTGGTAAATGGAAAGGAGTAAATTAGTCAATAAGTTATAGGTAAAGACTCATTGGTATTTATGGAATTTGAAGGTAGTTGGGATGTATGCAGGGGTAAGTAAATTTGATGTAAGAAGGTAGAAAATGTTAATAAAATCATGATGGGTTATATTAAATGATTAAGATCAACTATCCTTATTATATGACTTTACCCCTTGATTTTATTTTCTATAGTAGTTGTAAATTAGTACTTCATGTAAGAAGGTGTGTGGTTGATTATAAGGTATGGTAGTAATGTGGTGGAGAGAATGAACTTATGGGCCGCAAATAGGTGAAAGGGGAACTTTGGGTAGATTTTCCCATTTGATGGACTAGTATAATATGTGGCATGCTTCATCGATGGTACATGATTGATGCTAGACTATAGGCTTGAACTTTAGATATGGATTAAGGTGGTAAGAATAGTAGCTTAAGATTAATGATGCATGTCTTATGGAGTAAGTAGTAGGATTGATCTGATATGTGCAGTAGCCTAGATTGGAAACTTGTGGAATAATGAGTGGACAATTGTGATCTATGTATATACATGAGGACAAGAGTAAAATGATGAATTGTGATTGAGTCATTAAGTGGATAAGAGCATAAGTACATAAGAATAAGTTGAACCCCCAGGTATCATGTTATTAGATAAGGTTTTATATGTATAAATGTCATGTGTACCTAGTTCATGTTCTTGAATTTTGTAGCATGGAAAAGTCTGGGGAGTTGTTTTACAGTGTTCTGTAGAGTTGAATTGAGAAAATATAGGTAGTCCATATGCGCCTTTGGTACAGTTTTACAAATTTTATTAAGTGGTAAGTTATGTGATTAGAGGTCTAATGTTATAATGTTAAGAAGTGGAGAGTGGATTTTTATGTGATATGAAGTGAGGATGTGTATGCTCATGAGACTGTGAGTTGTAGGGTGATGGCTATAGAGGCTAGCAAAAGTTAAGAGTGGCATTCCCAGAAAGCAATGCCTTTAGAGTATAGTTTATCCGGGGGATTTTAGAGTTTATGTATATGGTGATACCCCGTTGTGTTGAGTGTTGTTCTTGTAGATTTAATGAGAAGATATGTCCTCAAGTCTGGATTGTGACTTTGATCTAAGGGGTAGATGATGAGTTAAGGTAGTTCCCAAATTTTCTCATGGTGGAAAATTTCAGGGAAGAGTCATGATAAATCTATTCCTATTCAAGCAAGCTCCTCCTACTTCAATTTAAGAGTCCATTTTTCTAATGTCTTATGTATTCAAGTCATGCCTATGCCTATGATTCGAGTTCTCTATGCACTTATGTCCATGTTCTGCCTCCAAACTAGAAGCAATAGTGTCTATCAGTAATCCAACCTTTCAAGTATTCAAGCTCTATGTTGTGATGCTCATGACCCAAAGATCCATGTTGAATATCATGTTTAGTTCTAAAGAACTATGCTTTCTATACGTTACCGATTCGTTTTATATTGGGTTTAGCCCTAAGTGATAAAGTTTATGCAAACTCATGATTATCTCATCTCTGAAAAAGAGAATCAAAAGATTCAAGTATCAATCCTTGTCTCAATTATTGACTTTATGAATTTCGACCTTATGTTATACAACTCATGATATATGCGCTCATGTTTCTCACCATAAGCTCAGTCCTATGAACTTGTCATGACCCTTCAGGTCATTTTCCTTATTCACACTTATTTTCACCATTAGAGTTTTTCCATGGCTTCCCCAAGTCATTTATGACTTGCTGGAACTGATAGTTTGGTTACCGGGTAGTTCATTTATTTTTTAGAGCCAATTTCCTATTGGAAGTCTTCAGCGATTCTAAATGGACGCACTTCTAAATGGAGGCCGAGTTAAAAACTTTAGTAAAATAATTTCGGATACAAATTTTGACTGTGCCAGTAGCTATGTAATATCAATTTTAGGATGGGTAAACCCTTGGTTCAGATCCTACAGCACCCGAGATTATTTTGATGCATTAGTCGAAAAGTCAAAAATCAGAATATATGGGTGTGGGATCCACAAGTGTCCTGAATGACCTTAGTGGAAAATAAGACTTCACCAATGTGTCAGGAATGTCAAATTTAGTAGGGTTACATAGTTTGTTTGGGAAAAATAGAGTTCGAATGAGTCCCGGGAGGTCAAAAATAAGTTTTGACCTTGCAGGCCCATTTAACCTAGTATAAAAGGCCCTTTTGGCCAATTTTTGGGGCATTCTTCACTTCTTTGAGAACCCTATCAGCCATAAATATTTGTTGACTTAAAAGTGAGTCTTGTTGGTGGATTAGGAGCTTGAATAACTTGTGTAATCCATTTTTTCTTCAAATATAAGGTAAGATTCCTTCAAATTTGGTATTAATTTCTTGATTTCTAGACCCAAAACTCGTAAGTATTTGAGGCTCAATTATAGATGCAAATATGATTGTTTTACTCAAATATCTTGAGGGATGTAGCTCCCTAATGATAGTTGAACTATGGGTAGGTGTTGAAAACTCATTTTTTGAAGGTGGGACCCACTTTTGGGTTTGGTGTCATTTTGGACCCATGGCATACTGGTGTCATAATGGGTGTGGTTTCTCTTGTAATGATGCTTAGATTATGTTGTTGATAGCTTGGCTCGTGGAAGGAGAAGCTTCAAGAAAAGGGAAGGCAACGCTTGCTAGTTCCTGAGCAATTAGACTCAAGGTAGGTTAGGCATACTTGTAGATAGATTGAGCTTTATTGTAGTATAATTATTGATATCTTGTGAGATTGGGCAGGGTTTTAGATGATAAATGGAGCAATAGAGATACATGGGATTAGTTGTTTCTTGTAGGCTATTAAACTTGTAAATTGTGATGTTTGACCTTTAGCCTAGAACCTTGGATAGTTTTACTTGAAGTCTCATGAATAGAATGAGATACTTTAGTTGTTCCAGTAGTTGAGAATGATGTTGTTGGCGAACTGTAAGAGTATGTAACCTAGTTATGACTAGCTATGACATGGCCTTTGTGTTTGGGATGACTTAAGAAGGTTGCTTGAAGAAGATTTTCCCTAACAGGCCTAGTATGGATTGATACGCCCTTATGTGGTGATTTGGATAACCTAGCCTAATTCTAGGTAGAATTTAGTCTTGTAGAAGTAAACTTTGGCATTATTGGGATTTACGAGTAGGACTTGACCACCTTAAGCTTGAACTATGTAATTCCTTAGTGACCTAGCTACTTGATGAACGTCTAAGTTATGTTATTAAGATTATAATGGTTAAACCTGGTTGTCGGTTTATACATGTGATTGATGGTTGGATATTGTGTATACTTGTTTGATTATCTTGTTATCGTGATATGGATAACCTTGAAAAGTCTTATGAATTGAACTTATAGTTATGCTATTTCTTGTCTTATTGATTTGTTCACCAAGTGGACCTCAAATTATGTTACCACTCTTACTATGAACCAAGCCTAATAATTTAGTTAATGTTATATGAAGGGTATACCTTATGGGTTAGCATTGTGAAAAGTGATAGTAAAAGAGGCGTCTAAAGAGAATGCCCCTGACTCATAATTGGATTGCTAATAAACATGTTAACCTTGGAAAAGTGGTGATTGCGTATATCATTTAGATATCCATGCTCATGTATCTACTTATATTATGTAATGATGGACTAATAGTAAAGTATGATGATATGTGTTATCTTATATCACTTATACTTTATTATGGTGGTTTGTACATGTTCATTGATTTGACTATATATGTATGTAAATGTTGGCTATCTCGGTAGATATGTTAATAATGTTATGATGATGCCCAGTGAATCTAGAGGATATGTTGATGTTATAATGATGCTCGATTAATCTAGAAGAGGTAATGATGATATGATGATGCCTGGAGAATCCGGAGAATTTGTTGATGTTATAATGATGCCCTATTAATCCAGAAGAGGTAATGATATTATGATGATTCCTGGTGAATCCAGAAGAGGTAATGATATTATGATGATGCCCGATGAATCCGGAGCATATGTTGATGTTATGATGATGCTTGGTGAATCCAGATGATATGTTTATGTTATGATGATGCCCGGTGAATTCGGAAGATTTATTTATGTGGTGATGATGCTCGGTGAATCCAAAAGAGGTAAAGATGTTATAATGGTACTATGTGTGGTGAGTATATATGACTACACTAATACGTGAGGGTATGTCGTGTATGGCTAACCCATTTGTGCGACTGGGACATGATGTCTCCCTTGGTAAATTGTTATTCATTCTGTTGTCGAATTTAGAGTTGCTCTTGTACTTATACTATCAGTTCATGGGATTGGTATTCAAATTTTAGTTGTTTTGTTTGTGGAATATTTTTGTTATATTAAGTTCTTATATAGGGTCCATATTGGACGATTCCACCAATGTAACCCATTGCATTAGCTTTGATTTACTATGTTGGCTTACCTACTAGTTGGTTGAGGTAGGTACCATCATGTGTAACACCCCGAAAATATGTTCCGAGACATCACACGGTGCTTAGGATCACAAGTGACCCCAAGCTAATCCTTCTACTAGCATATCTCAAAAGCAACTGGATTATATGTATAAATCTGTACAAAAATCAATGGAAGATAACTCTTTTTCGGAATCTGAGAAATACAAAACTGAATTAAAATGATTGCAACTCCGCTTTACAAATGAAACTGGAATAAAATACTTTAACTCTACTGACTGTATATGAAGCCTCTACTATACTGACTATAAATGGTTGGGAATCTACTCCAACTATCGTTAATCAGTACATGTGACTAAGAAAATAAACAACAGAAATGAATCTAACTAAAGTCCCCGAAGGAGGAGCACTCATCATCTTGTTAGCTGGAATCTGAAACTGCCTGAATCTGGATATTCATGCTAAGTCTTGTACCTACATTATGAGATAATGTAGCACACTGACGTATATGTGTATCAGTACTTTGAGGATGTCCTCAGCATATGGGGGTGCAATGCAATAAGTAAACAACATCATCAATCTTTATAGAAAACCTGTATGCTGATATAAATAACTCACATAGCTTGAGTAAAAGCTGAAATCTGAATCCCATCAATCATGTATAATGAAGCATATAGTACAAATCTCGTGAGTCATTATATTACTTCTAAAATCTTTATTCTCCATCTTGTTCTCAAAACTTTGTAAGAAAGAGGAATCTTAAAACAATAGCTTTCAAAACTTATACTTTTATCTTATGGAGAATAAGGGACTTCTTTGAAACTTAGAGATTACAAGACTTTGGGACTTAGGGATTTTGGTCTTGGGAGACTTTAGGACTTAGGAAACTTTGAAACTTAAAGCTTTGGAAATCTTGAAATCAAACTTTCAACACATATACTTTTATCTTAAATAGAGTAAAGGACTGCTTTGGGAGTTTCTTCTAACCTACATAAACCATGTGAGCTGACATGGAGGCCAACGTTTAATCCTCTTAAGGAAGAAGCCTCACGTTGGGGAGAAGCACTATACTCTTGCCAGGGAGTATAACCTTAACTTAGTGATCACAATCTTGGCATCAGGCCCATTAATCTCAATCCTACGGTGGCACTAGTTCTAGGGTATGAGACCTCGGAAACATACCCAACTCAGTGCTAAATACTATCCCATACTTAAGCTCAAAACTTTTAGGAAATCCACCTTAAAATAATTCAAGGGTCTGTAATGAAGACCAAATTATGCTTCTCTTAGCTTTAAATCATAAGTAGTGTGGATTCCTATCTTAGCTTTTGAAAGTACTTATCAAAATTTGTCAACAAAACTTGAGATCATAATCTCCTTATAAACTCATCACTTGTACTTAGGACCCAAAATATAAAGCTTTAATGCATCAAAATCATATTTAAACTTCATGCTCAACCATCATCTTAAAAGATTACCATCACCCCAATCAAGATATTGAAAAAATAACTCATAATATGAATCTCATGATTTCAACATCTCAAAATTTATGCTTGATAACAAAAAGTTCATAATCATCTTAGAATCTGGAAAATTTGGAAATAGGCATAAAAATATAAACAAAATCATGTAATTCAACTTTTAAACCATGGGAAATCACATAATCTTGCAAATAATGGTAATGGGTATAAACCCTAACTTGATGTTCATGGAAATCATAGTAAAATTCAGAAATCCATAACTTAAAAATATATTTTTGGGCACAAGAATGCAAGGATTGTTCTTGTTCAAACCCCACATACCTTGAATTAGAAGCTTTTGATGAACTCTAGCTTTTACGACTCTATTCGTTCTCTTAAATGAGGGTTCTTGAAGCCTTTGACTTAGGAGCCTTGAATCTTAACTCAATTTAGAAAATCTATGGTGAACCCTTGAGTTTCTTGGAAGAGGATTTGGATGCTTAGGGTTTTTGGTTGAGGGAAATCTTGAGAAAAAATCTCATATGATTCTTGTAGTGACCTTAAATCAGGTGTTTGGATGATTTAAGTGGCTTGAAAAAATTCCAAAATGCCCTTCTTAACTTCTAAATGAAACTGGAAAAATATAACTGGGAGCTCGATTTCTGGGCCACCGCGACGTGCCACTATTGCGGTAGCTCACTGGAAATTGACGAATGGGAATTTAAGGGTCACCGCAATGTGGAGCCATCGTGTTGTTCCACTGGAATTTGACAATTGTTAAATAGACCCTCTCAGCGATGCGCCAAACACTAAAATGATGGTGGTTTTTTATGACTAAAACTTAAATTATCCATAAATTCTTGCCCAATTATCAGATTTGGGTGAATCTTATATCGTTGGAAAGCTAATTCAATTTTCCACATGATAAATTCAAGTATGAAAATTCTATATTATTTAAACATTACTAACTTTAGAATTCATTCCACAGTCTTATAAAGACGAAATTAGGCTTAAGGAAAGTTCGGGGTATTACATCATGACTCAGAAGTCGGGTCATGAAAAATTGGTATTAAAGCCAGGTTTCACCAGTATTATTGGTACAAGAGTAAGTGTCTAATAGAGTCCTGTGGATCAGAACGTTGACGTCTATTTCCTGTCTTCGGGAGGCAATATGACATTCTTAGGAGTCCTTTATCTTTTTTCATTCATATCGTCTTAAGAGTTTGAGTTGTTTTGTTGTATGTTTTATTGACTTTACTCATTCGCATATGTCGAGATGAGTTACCCCATGTGAGGAATGGTTCTCGATATTAGGCCCAGGAATTCTGCCCCTATTCGTAGACGACCTAGAGTTCGAGGATAGCCTCATGATATCTCCCCATCTAGGTACTAGGATAGGCCGCCTTCCTCAGAACCTATCCTTGTACCTGAGCCAGAGGTTCCTCCTCCACAGCCAGCGGTGGGTCAGGGACCATCCCAAGCTCCACTAGGTTTCATTCCTTCTTCATTGCTTAGAGATACCCTGATTTAGATATTGAGTATGGTTGGTGATGTACCATATGATGGTGCATAGACTTTTAGGATTGGGGCACAACCTGCAGTTGCAGCTCCCAGCATTGAGATTCCTCCTGTACTGGTAGTCACGCCACCAGTTGTGACCTAGTCTTCTATGTCTGCCGATGAGCAGAAGATTTTGGGTAGATTTTTTAGGTTGGCTCCACCTATGTTTTTTGGTGCTCCTGGGAGGATACATTTGAGTTTCTTACTGCTTGTGAGAATAGGCCTTGTGGTTTAGGACTTGTTGAGACTTATGGTATAGATTACACCATATTTTAGTTGGATTTGTCTACTCGTCACTGGTGAAGGGTTTTCGTGGAATTTAGACCAGTTGGATCTTCTCCCTTGTCATGGACTCAGTTCTCTAAGATATTCTTGGAGAAGTATATGCCACTTAGTCTTAGAGATCGACTGAGGGATCAGTTCTCCATACTGGAGTAGGGCTCCATGATAGTAACTAAGTTTAAGGCTCGTTTTCATGAGTTGTCAAGATATGCAACTTCTATTTTAGACACTGAGTATAAGAGAGTTTGATGCTTTGTTAAAGGGTTGAGACTCCCGATTTGGATGGCTACTTAGAGTCTAGTAGCTGTGGGTAGGACTTTTGCTGAGGTTTTTTATCATGCTAGAGTAATGGAAGAGATGCACAGGGAGAGTCGTGAGGGTTGTGATAAGAGGCCTAGATTCTAGGGTAGATTCTCTGGGATTCATAGTGGTTCCCACTTTAGAAGTGGTGGTTCTCATCTTGGGTATCCTTTGTGTCCACCTTCTCAGCCTCAGAGTCAGCCTAGCCAACCAGTTTAGGCAGTTCTTCAGACTATTGGTGAAGGTCAGTTTGGTGCTAGTGGTCGCCCTAGTAAGGGTGGTGATCAGTCCTCATGAGGTTCATTTTTGAGTCATGCTAGACGTGGTGGTTATTCTGGTACAGCCAAATCTGTGAGTTCTGGTTCTGCTCGTGATTTTTATTTTACTTATGTGCTTCCCAGTCATTTCACGAAAGATTGCCTTAGTTTTGGGCTATGGTTATTTTAGTCCAAGGTGCGCTACTCTTGTTAGGGCAGTTTATCCCTCAGGTAGAGGTGGTCCGCGAGATCATAGGGGTGGTTACCAGGGTGCTCTAGGTGGTACTCAAGCAGGTAGGACAGAAGGTCAGTTAGGTGCCCAGTGAGGTGGCGAGCATAGTCAGTTATATGCAGTACCTGCTAGACCTAAGGCTAAGACTTCAGATGCTATAGTGACAGGTATAATTTTGGTGTGCCACAAATCGGCTATTGCTTTATTTGATCCCTAATCTACTTATTCTTATATATCTTCTTATTAGGCACCACAGTTGGATTTGACTAGTGATTTATTATCCATGCCACTGTGCATATCTACTCTTATGGGTGATTCTTTAATAGTGGATCGAGTGTTTAGATCATGTGTTATGACAGTTAGTGATGTTAATACTTATGTTGATCTTATTATTCTGGATATGTTGTATTTTGATGTTATACTGGGCATGGACTGGTTATCTCACTATCATGCATTCATGGATTATTTTGTCAAGACCATTACCTTAGCTATGTCCGACATGCCCCTAGTCATGTGGCAGGGAGCGATTAGCCGCGAGCCGACGGGGGTTATTTCTTATTTTTGTGCTAGGAGACTTATATCGAGAGGCTGCGAGTCTTATCTAGCATATATATATAATACCCGTGTAGAAAGTCCAACGCTTGACTCTGTTCCTATTGTGTGTGAGTTTCCTGATGTGTTTTCTGATGATCTGCCTGGTATTTCCCCAAATCGTGAGATTGAGTTTTCTATTAACCTTGAGTATGGCATCCGACCTATTTCTATGGCACCTTTCTATGTGGCTTCTGCCGAGATTAAGGATCTGAATTCTCAGCCTTAGGATCTTCTTAGTAAGGGTTTCATTAAACTGAGAGGGTCCCCATGGGGAGCTCCGGTTTTGTTTTTAAAGAAGAAAGATGGTTCGATACGTATGTGTATTGATTATAGGCAACTTAATAAAGTGATGGTGAAGAACCGTTATCCTATGCCTCGCATTGAAGATTTGTTGACCAGCTTCAGGGTGCAGTAGTGTTTTCTAAGATTGACTTGAGATCTGGTTACCATCAATTAAGGATTCAGGCTGAGGATATCCCAAAGACAGCTTTCAGGACCCGTTATGGTCATTATGAATTTTTAGTGATGTCCTTTGGGTTGACTAATGCCCCAACCGTATTCATAGATTTGATGAACCGTGTGTTCATACCCTATCTAGACTCTTTCCCTATTGTGTTCATTGATGATATTCTTGTGTACTCGACGAGTAATGAGGAACATGCACAAAATTTAAGGATTGTGCTCCAGGTTTTGTAAGAGCATGTGATTTTTGCCAGTTCTCCAAGTGCAATTTTTGGCTTGAGTCATTGTCATTTCTTGGACACGTGGTGTCCAAGACGGGTATTATTATAGATCTGGCTAAGATTTCTACAATTTGTGATTGGGCTAGGCCTATGTCTCTGACTAAGGTTCGTAGTTTTATTAGTTTGGCTGGGTATTATAGGCGCTTTGTTGAGAGCTTTACTACCATATCTGCCCCTATGACTAGATTGACTCGTATGAAAGTTCCTTTTCGATTGTCTAAGGAGTGTGCGTTGAGCTTTGGGAAGCTTAAGGATTGTCTCACTTCAGCCCCAGTGTTGGCTCTTCCAATTGAGGGTGAGGGATTCAAAATATTTTATGATGCTTTTGGTATGGGTATTGGATGTGTTTTGATGCATCGGAGTCATGTCATTGCCTATGCTTCTAGACAGCTTAATATGCATGAGCGCAACTACCCCACTCATGATTTAGAGTTGGCAGCGGTAGTTTTTGTGCTCAAGATTTGGAGCCATTATTTGTATGGTGTGCATTATGAGATTTTCACAAATCATCGTAGCCTTTAGAATTTTATGACCCAGCGAGAACTTAATACTCACCAGTGCAGATGGATGGAGTTGCTAAAATACTATGATATTTCCATTTTATATCATTCGAGTAAGGCAAATATGGTGGCTGATTCCTTGAGTTGCAAGGCAGTGAGTATGGGTAGTTTGGGATGCATGTCAATTTCGTAGAGACCCTTGGCATGAGACATCTATCCCTTAGCTAATTTGATGGTTCGCCTTGATATTTCAGATCCTACGAGGATTTTGGCTTGTGTAGAGGAGAGGTCCTCCCTATTTAAGAAAATTCGTGATCGTTAGTATAAGGATAGCAAGTTGTAATTTCTCTATGACTAGGCAATTAGTGGTGAGTCTAGGAGGCATACTGTTGATTCTGAGGGTATTCTGAGATTCCAGGGTCATATTTGTGTTCCCCATCTTAATGACTTGATTCAGTCAATTGTTCATGAGGATCGCAGTTTTAGATATTCCATTCATCCAGTACAACTAAGATGTATAGAGATTAGAGGCAGCATTACTGGTGGGACAAGACGAAGAGAGGTATGGTAGACTTTGTGGCACGTTGCATATGTTGTCAACAAGTTAAGGCCGAGCATCAGTGTCCAGCTGGATTGACTCAGAGGTTGTCCATTCCCAAGGGAAAATAGGAACGAATTACTATGGACTTCATTAGCGATTTACCTCGTACTCACCATGGTCATGATGGTGTTTGGGGTTATTTAGATCGTTTAACCAAGTCAACATATTTTATTCCTATTCAGATGACCTTCAATTTTGAGAGATTAGCCCAGATTTATGTGTGAGAGATAGTTTGTTTGCATGGGGTCCCATGTCTATCATATCAGAACATGGTTCTGTATTTACTTTAAGATTTTGGAGGGCATTTCAGGAGGATTTGGGTACTCGAGTGGATTTGAGTACAACTTTTCACCCACAAATAGATGGTCAGTTCAAGAGGACTATTCAGGTGCTTGAGGATACGTTCTGAGCTTATGTTATGTATTTTAGAGGACAGTAGGATCAGTACTTAGCATTGGCAGAGTTTGCCTACAACAAAAGTTATCATTTGAATATTGAGATGGCGCATTATAATACTTTGTATGGTAGGAGATGTCGTTCTCCAATAGGATGGTTTGAGACTTTTGAGGTTAGACCCTGTGATACAGATTTACTTCAGGACTTGTTAGATAGAGTCAGGGTGATTCAGGATAGGCTGAGAGCAGTCCAGAGTAGGCAAAAGGCCTATGTCGATCATAGACTCTATGCTTTGAGATGCGGAGTTGGTGATCATGTGTTCCTCCATGTCTCTCTTATGATAGGTCTGATGAGATTTGGGAGGAAGGGTAAGCTTAGGCCTCGCTATATTGATCCTTTTGAGACTCTTCGTGTAGTTGGCGAGGTGTCCTATAAGTTGGCTTTATTTCCAAACTTTGCCATTGTTCATTCGGTTTTCCATGTCTCTATGTTGGAAAAGTATATTCCTGATCCTTATCATGTACTTAGATGGTACTTGATCCAATTAGACGAGCAATTGACATTTGTGGAGGAGCTCATGCTTATTTTGGCTAATGGTGTGAGGCGACTGCGTACTAGAGAGATTCTTGTATTTAAGGCTTAGTCGAGGAGGCTACTTGGGATATAGAGAGTAAGATGTGAGACCAGTATCCTCACCTGTTCGAGACTTCAGGTATTTCCTCATCTTTAACTTTCGAGGATGAAAGTTCTTTAGTAGTGGATGTTGTAATGACCCTTCTGGTTATTTTCTGTATTGTCGCTTATTTTCACCATTAGATGTCTTCGTCGATTCCAAATGGTCGCCGATTGAAAACTTTAGTAAAATGATTTTAGATGCAAATTTTGACTGTGAGAGCAGCTATGTAATATCAATTTGAGGCTATGTAAACCTTTGGTTCGGATCCCACAGCACCCGAGCACATTTCGATCTATTAGTCAAAAAGTCAAAAATCAGAATATATGGGTGTGGGACACACAAGTGGCGTAAATGGCCTTGTATGGAAAATCTGACTTCACCAATACATCCGAAATGTCGAATTTAATGGGGTTACATAGTTTGTTTAAGAAAAATGGAGTCCGAATCCGGGAGGTCAAAAACAAGTTTTGGGGGCATTCTTCACTTCTTTGAGAACCCTAGTAGCAATAAAGATTTGTTGACTTAAAAGTAAATCTTGTGGGTTGATTAGGAGCTTGAATGTGTAATCCATCTTTGCATCAAATCTAAGGTAAGATTCCTTCAAATTTGGTATTAATTTCTTGATTTCTAGACCAAAAACCCGTAAGTATTTGAGGCTCAACTATAGCTGCAAATATGATTGTTTTACTCAAATCTCTTGAGGGTTGTAGCTCCCTAATGATAGTTGAACTATGGGTTGGTCTCAAAAACTCATTTTTTGAAGGTGGGACCCACTTTGAAGTTTGGTGTCATTTTGGACCCATGGCATAATGGTGTCATAATGGGAGTTGTTTCTCTTGTAATGATGCTTAGATTATGTTGTTGATAGCTTGGCTAGTGGAAGAAGAAGCTTTAAGAAAAGGGAAGCCAAAGCTTTCTAGTTCGTGAGCAATTAGACTCAAGGTAGGTTAGGCTTACTTGTAGATAGATTGAGTTTTATTGTAGTATAATTATTGATATCTTGTGAGATTGGGCAGGGTTTTAGATGATAAATGGAGCAATAGAGATACATGGGATTAGTTGTTTCTTGTAGGCTATTAAACTTGTAAATTGTGATGTTTGACATTTAGCCTAGAACCTTGGATAGTTCTACTTGAAGTCTCATGAATAGAATGAGAATACTTTAGTTCTTCCAGTAGTTGAGAATGATGTTGTTGGCTAACCTTAAGATTAAGTAACCTAGTTATGACTAGTTATGACATGGCCTTAGTGTTTGGGATGACTTAGGAAGGTTGCTTGAAGAAGATTTTCCCTAACAGGCCTAGTATGGATTGATACGCCCTTATGTGGTGATTTAGATAACCTAGCCTAATTCTGGGTAGAAGTTAGTCTTGTAGAAGTAAACTTTGGCATTATTGGGATTTACGAGTGGGTCATGACCACCTTAAGTTTGAACTATGTAATTCCTTAGTAACCTAGCTACTTGATGAACGTCTAAGTTACGTTATTAAGATTATAATGGTTAAACCCGATTGTCGGTTTATACATGTGATTGATGGTTGGATAATGTGTATACTTGATTGATTATCTTATTGTCATGATATGGATAGCCTTGAAAAGTTTTGTGAATAGAACTTATAGTTATGCTATTTGTTGGCTTATTAATTTGTTCACCAAGTGGACCTCAAATTATGTTACCACTCTTGTTACGAACCAAGCCTAATAATTTAGTTAATATTTTATGAAAGGTATACCTTATAGGGTTAGCATTGTGAAAAGTGATAGTAAAAGAGGAATCTAAAGAGAATTCCCTTAACTTATAATTTGATTGCTAATAAACATGTTAACCTTGGAAAAGTGGTGATTGTGTATATTATTTAGAAATTCATGTTCATGTATCTACTTATATTATGTAATGATTGACTAATAGTAAAGTATGATGATATGTGTTATCGTATATCACGTATACTCTATTATGGTGTCTTGTACATGTTCATTGATTTGACTATATATGTATGTGAATGTTGCTATCTTGGTAGATGTGCTAATGATGTTATGATGATGCCCGGTGAATTTGGAGGATATGTTGATGTTATAATGATGCTCGATTAATCTAGAAGAGGTAATGATGTTATGATGATGCCTGGTGAATCTGAAGAATATGTTGATGTTGTAATATGCTCAGTTAATCTAGAAGAGGTAATGATATTATGATGATTCCCGGTGATTTTAGAGGATATATTGATATTATGATGATGCCCATTGAATCCGGAGGATATGTTGATGTTATGATGATGCCCAGTGAATTTTGGAGGATATATTGATGTGGTGATAATGCCCGATGAATCCAGAAGAGGTAAAGATGTTATAATGGTAATATGTGTGGTGAGTATATATGACTACTCTAATATGTGAGGGTATGTCGTGTACGGCTAACCCCTTTGTGTGCTTGGGACATAATGTCTCCCTTGGTAAATTGATTATTCATTCTTTTCATTAATCACTAGATAAGAGATATGACCCTTGTTAACTCTAATTGGTAACTAAAAGTAGAATATGTTGAATATTTGATTAAGGCTAATTGGTATGTGTAATCTTGTGAAGAACTAATGGCTCACTTAGTAAGTATACTTGACTTGGATAAATGGTTACGTTATGGAATTTTACCTAGTAAAGTGGCTTTTGTAATTACTAGTTGCCTCTAATAAATGACTATGACTTGTGGACTAGGAGCCTAGTAAACTGATTAGTGGACCTTACTTGGTTAAAATATGGGAATTAATCCTCAAGGTTGTGACATGCCTAATGACAATAAACTTAGTATTGTATGATGATTATCTAAGTTGACATCTAGCATGTGATGTCGTGGTGTCTAAATTGATTACTTATATAATTAGGATGATAACTAGAAAATGGCTTTGTGATGGTTGGATAAATAATAGTATTGGTAACTTGTAGCTTTTCCTTATTTGATGACTAGTATCTAAAAGACTTGCAAACTAGTGGCTCATGGAAATGGAGATTAGCTAATATAGACTAAACATGGATTTTGTTAATGAGTTAGTGGCTAATTAACTATATAACTACGCTATGGTGATATCGGTTTTTTTGTGTTAATTGTGGTATTTATGATGATTGTAGACCTCGGTAAGAGGCCATAGCAGGAATGTGAACCCACGGACTTAGGTGTGTTGTTGTATAGTTGTGACCTGATATATTGATGGATTGATTTTTGGTGTACTCTCCGGTGGTGTGGGACTCCGTGATGAGTTCTTTGTTGTATTCTTGTGTGTGTACTTTTCGGTGATATGGGACATCGTGTTAAGTTCTTGTGCCTTATATTCTAATGATGGTTGGTATGTTGATTATGGTAATTACATGGTTCTTATTGTATATATGCAGTATTACTCTTCCAGACGATTACTCATTTTGTATGTCGAATTTGATATATCTTGATATGATATGATATTACGCTAGTGGATTAGTTGTTGTATACAGTGATATCGGAGGAGATTCAGGTTTGATCCTATACCTTGACTTTATGTTATTTTCTTACCTTATATAGTCCTTCTATTATAATTTAGCTCAGTCGGCAGATGATGCCTACTGAGTACCCCTGTTTTGGTACTCATACTACAATTTTGTACCTTTTTGGTACAGACCCGAGTTCTAGTTGCCACCGTTGAGTCGACATCGTGTCATATTGATCATTAGGAGATAGGATGAGCTCTTGGAGTTTGAGTTGCCCTCTTTTCCTTCTATCCTTACTTTATCTTTTGTATTTAAGACAATTGTATAAAACTATTTAAGTTTATCAGACTTCGAGTTGTAATTTCTGTTGTCGAATTTAGAGTTGCTCTTGTACTTATACTATCAGGTCATGGGATTGGTATTCGAATGTTAGTTGTTTTATTTGTGGAATATTGTTGTTATATTGTGTTCCTATATAGGTTCCATGTTGGATGATTCCGTCATTGTAATCCATTGCATTAGCTCCGGGTTACTGTGTTGGCTTACCTACTGGTGGGTTGACGTAGATGACATCATGACTCAGAAGTCGGGTCATGACAGAACTCATATTGTACTATGTTTATACCCAAAGGACTCTCTATTCATGATATAGACATCTAATGAATGAAGTACTTTGTTCCAATTACGTTATATCTGGTATCTCATGCCTCATCTTAAGTAGATCAAAAAATATAGGTTATAATTGAATAGTGTTACTTCCATTCTTGATGTTTATGTTTGGGTCCCTCAATAACCCTTCGTATCATAGTATGATGGTGGTTGTGGAAGAGTAGTAATGTCTTAGATAAGAGACTAAATGTTTGCTTATTGTGTTAAATTTTTGGTGAGACTACTTGAGCTAAGGTTCTACGTGAATGGGGAAAGAAGGAGAAGAACTTTCATAATGTGAAATAATTAGGAAGTGGATATGTGATGAAAATCTTTGTGAAAGTGAGTAAAGTCACAGATTTTAGTGGGGAGATCCATAAAGTGGGTGTAGTAAAGACAGGCTTACGTCACTCAAAAGGTGCTGAGTTGGAATCCCATTCTAACTAAGGATTCTTGTTTTTCTGGAGTATCCAACTACAGGAGAACCAGGAACGGACGGCTTTCCCCTATTTCTGCCTGACTCTTTGGTCTTAAGAATGCTAGATTTAAGAATGAGTCATTGCCCTACTCCGAACCTGACTGCCCAACCTGAGAGCGTATAGCTAATGCGTTCTACTTATTGAACAGGGTTCTATAGTCGGTCTGTGATAAAAACACAACCCAATGTGTTGTATGGTTGGTACTCCTTAAAATAAGACTGGGGTTGTTGGATTATAGTGATAAGGTGAAGTGATATTCTTAATGGGATGTAGAGTATAGGGTCTCTAGCTTAAATTAGCACCTTTTAACTCTGGGTCAAGCTTCAACATGGAAGTACTATACGGTGGGACTCAAACTCTTGTAGTTAGGTGTGTTATGAGAGAATTGTAAGTTGGAAATAATGAAGTAAGTCATTTATTGTTTAGGGCATAGATAAGTACTGTCTCTAAGTTTAAGGTCTATTAGTTTTAACTTGTAAAGTGGAGAATGTTTCTATTCCTATCTTCCATAAAACCTTATTCCATGTTGAGTATTAATGTAAATCAAGACATATGATCACCAAATAAACTCATGCCATATGTTGTGATGATCATGATCCCTAGAACTCATGTGCAAGGTCAACTCTATGTCAATATTTATTATCTCATGTATCTTGCTTACACGATTTACTAGGGGTTATATTAAAGCTCCTTTGATTCCTTTGCATAATTTCTTGAGGAAAAATGTCCAAGCCAAGTTTACATTCTTTATTCCATACTTTTAGAGCTTCAACAAGTTCCTACCCATCATTTGGGGATTAATGATCTCAAAGGGGAGATAATATAACTCCCCGCACTTTTGAGCTAAAGTTGAATCATCTTTCCTGCATTTATAGACCCAAACCCAATGGTTTCTACTTAGATATAAGTTTGAATAACATTTACTTGGTGTGGTAACATCCTTAGAAATGAATATACACCATAAAGATCTCCTAACTCAAAGTTAAGTTGAGCACTTTCCTATCGATTAACTTTTAGTTGACAATTTTTCTTAGGTAAACTTCCAATGACTATTTCTCCTAGGATATAAAGATTCATTTGGACTACTATATTTCAAATTGAATCCCTGTGAGTCTTCTTTCCAATGCCACTGGTTTCCCCTTAATCCAATATCATAGTAAAAAGTTACATCTGTTTTACCAAAAGGAGTCTGTTTACCAAGGCGCAACGGCCAGGGTGATAAACCGTTGCACCAGTGATGGCCCGTCACACCAAACCATCACTATTGAGTAGAAAAACCAAAAAATTGTTCATTTTGTGATGGTTGGAGTGACGGTCAGTCACGGGAGTGATGGTCAGTCACGGGAGTGATGGTCCGGCACACAAACTGTCAGTAGGGACCGTTCTACACTGTTATAACGTTTTTAAATGGGTATTTTGGTATTTTCCTCACCTCAAACCCTACCCCCCACGACTTAAATCACACTTTAAACCCTATTTACAGGAAAAAAATATTAGTTTCTCATCACTCATTCTACTCTCCTTCCTCAAAGAAAGAAAAATTAGGGTTTCCTCCCAAGACTCATACTTCCACGGTTTAGATTCAAGATGTCTCAAATTTTGTTCATCAAAAAGGTATGTGGGACTGTCCTAAATCTCATGGGCATAAGATTTAACGTTGTTACAAGCCTTAGAGTTTATATGTATGTACGTAGTATGAGTTTTGAAAATGTTAAAGAGCATTCATTGGGAACAATGTTTTATGATGAAATCTTGCTTAAACTATGGGGGGTTTTCCTAAGCTTGAATTATGTTTATTTCTATGGATGTTGTGAGTTTGATAATTTATTTGAGAGCATGATTTATGAAATTTGCTCTCTTATTATGAAATCCACTGTCTTAATGTGTTGTGGTTGTTCAAATGCATGAATTACAAGGTTGAGAGTAAAGTCTTTACTGTCATTATGGGTTAACATATGATAGGATGAGAGTGTATTTCTCTTGTTTATAATTGTTTATCCTATTAATTGCATGAATTGACCACCATATGATAAAGTATTGGAAGGGGAGTACTTTGCAAATGTTTTCATGTGTTTTGAAATAAGAACTCTCTCGTATGATGTTTAAATATTTTGGATGTCCATCTACAGGATTTTTGAATGAAAGGGGCTATGATTGTGACATGACATAATATGACTTGCAAGTCTAGGTATGACGATACCTATCATGAGATTCCCTTAACATAAAAGAGATAAATGTTTCAAAAGAATGAAGCATGGTTTTAAAGGACTAAAATTAGGCTTAAAGAGAGCTATTTGGTTACCCAGAGAAGGCTTGAGTTTAGGTAACTCATAGCCCAAAAACTAGTTTTACCGATACGGGTTTTATATGTTATTCGGCAAGTAGGATAACATGGTATGTCGGCAAGTTGGGCATACCTTTAAATGATACTCTAATTCTTACGGCAAACTCGAATTAGGGGCTAGTCCAATGAGTTAATGGCAGACCCATATAACCTGTGAGTATTCATGTTTTGTAGGGTATACCATCTAGCTCAAAAGTAAAATAAAGAGTTGGGTCAGTGTTTTACAAGAATGATTTGAAACTCTTTAATTTATGCCCATGTGTTTTTACCTATATCATATTAGATTGATTTTGAATTTCTCTCAATTATTTTACATAAATTATATGTTATTTTGGATGGTTCTACATACCAGTACTTTCGAGTATTGACCTCCTATATTTTAGGTTCTGAGGCACAGTCCCGTGGTACCGCAAACCAGTAGATTATTTCTGGATGTTCTGAGATTGGTGAGCCTCTATTACATCAGAAGACATCTTTCCCATGCATGTGTTGTTTCCTTTTTAGCTTTATAGTCCAGTCGGAGGCCTTGTCCTGGCCTAGACAAACTAGTGTTTTCAATCCAGTAGAGGCATCATAGACTTGTTCAGAATGGATTTGGGTTTTCTTATGGATTTATGTCCTGAATTGATAAGTTGATTATTGGGATTGTCACGTTTCTTTTATCTTTCATTTTTTTATTTCATATGACTTATGCTTATGATAGTATGCTAAGGGGTCACTCGGGCCCTTGTGGTTCAGGATGCCCGTCGCAGCCAGGGCCTCAACTCAGGTCGTGACAGTTTTTGAATGTCACGACCCAAACCGAGGCTATGGCCTGAGATCCCCTTTCTAACTGGCAATCATATACACAATTCATATATTGTAAGAAAATGTGGAAAATATAATAAAATGGAAACATGGTCATCTTCTTAATTCAACTGGACAATATGGATATAAGTTCATAAACATTCTAAACACATGACACCAGTTTGTGAAATCTATAACAACATGAAAATAACTTCTGTCTGAAAATTGGGACAAGGCCCCCAGCCACACCATGAACTAAAATCAAATAACAATATTCCATAAACAAGGCCTTCCGAAATAAGGAAGGCTCACAAACTGCAAACTTCTAACAAATCAATCTACGGCTTAACGGGACCCCAAGACTGAGCCTCGGATGATGAAATACAGGGGGTCAATAAAGATGTACTGGTGCACAGGTAAATCCAAAATAACATACTTTTATATAACATAAGTGAGAGTAATTTATGAAACATTTTACACACAATATATGAAAACACATGGGCATACTTAAAAGACTTTGAAAAAATTCTTTGAAACCACGACTCACTCTTTGTTTTATTTCTGAGCTAGGTGGTACACACTATAATTCTATGACCCCACGGGATATATGTAATCCGTCCTTAACTCGGAGGCCAAGCCCCAACCCAAGTTTATTGCAAGAGTTGGAGTTTCTGATTCCGATAGATGAATGACTATTTCTGACTGTTCGAATTATGAAGAACTGGTCTGATTGACTATGTCTAACAGTCCTGAAACTGAATACTGATAACGTAGCTATGATGACTTATATAACTGTGATGATCAGTGTAACCGATGTAACTGATGCTGAGCGACTGTATCTGATAGTCTAAGTTTTGATATTCTGAAAAACTATCTGAGTCTATTATTGAAACTGAGACTGAGACTGTGGGAGGTAATCATCTAACCGACATGCCCTAGAACCTAATTAGTTTGGGTCCAACCTATAACCCCAGCTGAAAGGGTGTCAATATCCTGCCACGGGTAGAGACAACATGTGAGTAAACCCTATTCTATTTTGGAGCTCATTACGTCTGCCCTGCTATCAGGTAAACTCAAAGGAGATGCATTAGTCCAATGGGTAAGGACATCTCAACCTACGCTAGCTACGTAGTTTTGGAATGCAGGGATTGCTTCTAGGAATCACACCCTTTGACTGTGACGGGTGAGTACCCATTCTTGGGTTCACTCGGTGCTGAATCCTACTCCCAACTAAAAGACACTGAATTAATTTGCTGAGCTGAACTGATTAACTGAACTGATGTTAGTGGGATTGTTTAGCAGAGCTAAACTAAGTTTATGAGAGCACTGATCTTATTGAGTATTGAGTTCTTGAAATTTCTGAGAGTACTGAATTACAGAGATTACTGAAGTTACGGAGAACACTAGAATTTCTGAAGTTTCTAATATCACTTAGTACTGAGATTAGCTGAGATTAACTGAGTTACTGAACTTTACTGAGTCACATGACTGACTGAGTTCTATGGAACATGTCTTGACTGAGAGTATCGTGAAATCATGACATGGCTCTAGGCTCACAACTATATTTTCAGGGTACAAGTACCCCCAGGACTCGATGGAAAGAAACTAACACACATGACTGACTTGATCATAAGAGTAGAGTCCAAAATTCATAATATCTTAAGTAGGGGATTTCATACTATACATGATGATCAACTTCTTATACATAGAATGGAATGCATACAATATGTATATACTTGCATATCTTCAATATCATCCTCATTCCATATCACAACAACAACAAATAACAATAACGTGAAATTCATGTAAAATCATAGAGCATAGAACGTGGATTTCTCATTTAAGCACTATTGAATCATGGGACATGAATTCTATCATCCTAGGCATTTTATCAAATACCTTACATGCACCACTTTGGGCATAGGTTTATTCATGAATTCAACAACCCATATCACCCAAAGTTCATATATTTCAACTAACATGTCATTCTAGTTTCATACAAACCCATAAAGATTCTATCTTGACATCATTCAACACATAAACAAGATCAACAATCAAATCAAAACATAACAAGCATGGAATATAGTTTAAAATAGGGCTCTTGGACTTCATGGACGAAAGGAGTCCATGAATGAACACACGCATACCTTAGTTCTTGATTTAGTGAAGATTGACGGAGAGATTCTTGGAATTTGATGGTAGAATTTACTTGAACTTGAATCCCCCAATTGAAACCCTAATGTGTTCTTGAGAGGATTTTAATAAAAAAGAGTATGTTTTGGTGAAATAATAGCTTAATTCCGTGCTTGGGAGCTTATATAGGGATGGGAAGATGACCCAAATACCCCTCTAGATGCGTCTTTTGATTTCTATAAAAAAAATTCTCGATTTGGGCCCTGGCGCAACGCGGAGACATCGTGTTGCCACTTGTTTATGACCTGGAATTTTTCTGCGACGCAGTGGAATCACGTAGAGACATTGGAAATTGACAAACGTCATTTTGTCTTATGGCGTGATGCGCCACTGACTGAAATGACACTGCTGAAACTTTAAATCGTCATAACTTCATTACCGGGTGTCTGTTTTAGGCGAATTTGGTATCGAAGGAAAGATTATTCAATTCTCTACAATATGGAAGGTATAAATCCTCCAAACTACCACCTATAAACCAAGTTATTATAGTTCAAATATTACCTATGTGAAATCACACACGAAAATTTGGTGGATTCAAAAGTTCTTAGCTTGGCTTACTCTAAGTGACTCTTATGAACATGCTTAACACATCATAAACTCTATTATCACTAGGATACTCATCCTAATTGATGTACTCAAACATGAATCACACAATAGGAGGTTTCATGCGTAGGAACAAGGGTTCATTTTCTAGCTTAGAAATATACGGGGTATTACACTAATTCAATCACTTTCACAAAGATTTTCGCCATATATCTCCTTCCTAACTATTTCTCATAATGAAAGTCCATCCCCTTCTTTCCCCCATAACCAATAAACTTAGCTAAAGAGATCAAATCAAAATTTTCACATTCAAGAACATCTACTCCCCCTTCCTAAGTCACTACTACTCTTCCATAACAACTATCATACTATCACTCGGAGGGTCATTGATGAACTCGAGTATATGCCTCAAGGAAAGGAGTAACACTATTCGATTATAACATATACTTATTGCAATACTCAAGGTAGGATGTGACATGAAAATATAATACAATAGACACAAAGTGCACATATATAAAGTGTCTGGATCATAAAAAGAGAGTTGTTCAGATGTAAACTTACATAACAAGAGTTCCTAGGACTGGGCACAATGAGAAACATGTGATCATATATAATAAGCGGTATAACATGAAGGCGGAACTAGGGGTCAACGACTGCGACAAGGATTCCAACTTGAAGCTATTGCTTCTCATTTTCAGAGGTACGATAGCCATGAGTTTGCATAAAATTTATCGCTTTAGCTAAACCCAACATAGGATGATTCGGTGACATATAGAAACATATTTTCTTAGGTCCAAGAATGATGTGAGACATGTATTTTTTTTTTATCAGGAGCAACATACCATAGAGTTTGAATACTTGAAAGATTGGGTTACTGGGACATCATTGCTTCTAGTTTGGAGGTCGGATCATAACATAAGTTGCATAGATAACTCGGACCTTGGGCATAGGAACGACTTTAACATATAAGACATTGGTAGAATAGCCTCATTAAATTGAAATAGGAGGAGCTTGATTGAATAGGAATAGATTTTTTCATGACTCCTTCTTGAAACTTGACTCCTCAAGAAAATTGGGGAACTACCTTAATGTGCCATCTCCCCCTTAGACCAAAGTCACAATCCTAGACTTAAGGACATATCTGCTCACTGAATCTATGAGCACAACACCCAACACAATGCGGTATTACCATACACGTAACCACTAAACTCCCCCTGATAAACTATACTCTGAAGACATTGCTTTCCGAAAATGCAACTCTTAACTTTCACTAGCCTCTATAGGTATCACCCTATCACTCCCACTCTTGTGAGCATACACATCCACACTCCTTATTACATAATAAATCATTCTTAACTACTTTACACGTCAATGCTATACCTCTGTTCGCATACTTATAATCTTAACAACATTTGTGAAACTATACCAAAGGCACATATTGTCTACCCATATTTCCCTCAATTCAACTCTAAAGTTCACCATACAACAACTACCCAGACTTCTCCATGCTATAAAATTCAAGAATGTGAACTAAGTACACATGACACTTATACATATATAAACCTTATCTAACAACATGCTACCTAGGGGGTCAACTTATCATTATATACTCACGCTCTTATCTACTTAATGATTCAATCAAAATCCATTGTTTTACTCTTGTTCTCATATCTATATATATACATCACAATTGTCCATTCATTATTCCACAAGTAGTCAAATCTAGGCTATTGCACACATCAAATCAAGTCTACTACTTACTCCCACAAAACATGCACCATAAATCTTAAGTTACTATTCTTATCACCACAATCCTTATCTACAACTCAAGTCTATAGTCTAGCAATACCAATCATATGAAGCATGCCATAAACTATTCGTGACTGGAAGGCCGACGACAAGGTCACCGCGATGCGGTGAAGGCCTTACCGCTATTACCACCGCAACGCGCCACTATCACGATGAGGTTCTGGAATTGAAATTCAAACATGACCCAATCCTCATCCAAAAAATATGAAACTTTCCCGAAATATGACCTTTACACCCTTGAACATGAATAACTCAAAAATCTACGTCTTGGGATCGGAAAAACCAATTTTGAAAAAATCTTTAAAATTAAGAGGCTTAAAATATGCCTAAGTCTCCTTAACAAAATTTCTAGGTCCTAAACTTCCCATGTATGCAACTAAGAGTTAAGTCAGAATAGAAATATCAACCTAAGTCTCTTATTTCACTTTACTATGGCCCATAAGTTCATCCTTTCCATGACTTTACTACTAAACCTCAAAAATCTACTACCTGCCTTCTCTCGTGTAATACTAGTTTACAACTACAAGAGAAAAGACAATCAAGGGGTTAAAGTCACATAGTATGGATAGTCAATCATAATCTTATAATATGACCCATTATGACCTTATCAACAGGTTCTACTTTCTCGCATTAAAACTACTTTACCATGCACACATTTAGACTAATTTCAAAATTCCTTAGACATCACTAAGTTTTTCCCCAAGCTAGTCTATACTTATAACTTGTTGGCGAATCTACCCTTTTCCATTTACTACCTATAAATGATTTCTACAACTATCATAACTATCAATTCTAAGCTCCTTCCATATTTTGAATAAATAATACTCATAGCCAGCCACTTCCTTCACAGACTACCATACAATCTACCAATATTGCTACCATATTAGTCTATCACTATAAAATGGCAACCCATCCCTTAAATATATGGTGATACAACTAAACTAGCTTATTTACGCAGAAGTCACCCTCATTACAACTTCTAAGCTTGTGAGTCATATCACTAACTTCGGAATCATCTTACTACCAATAAGGTAAGACACCTTAACACATACTACCACTCAGGTGGAAATATTGTTCCAACATTCTAACATATATCACTACCCTTAAGCATGATATCTGCAACAAGAATTTTGAAAGGGACTGAATACACTTCATACCTTAGGTTGAAAAGCACGATTGTATCAGGATACAGGTATACACTCAAATCAATACACCTTGAAGCACTAATGGACTCCTTTTAAGTCCTTGTGCCATTTCATAATCTTTTGAAACTCGATTAGAAAAGATCACATCATATAGACTCTAAGCTTCTGCACTTGAATTGACTCAACAATGAGACATATCTAATAATATTAATGTAAGGAAAGAATTGGAATAACTTTCATATGAACGACACTATGGCACAAACTAGAGTATGAAAGAGAGACACTCAGGCTTCATAGCACGAACTAAAACATGAAGAAAGAGAAACACTCCTAAACACCTTGTAGCTTCCTTCTTATAAGTGTAGCGTGCTATAAATCCATAAAAAGGACTCTACCCGATGCAACTTCGCAGACACCCTGGGATCATGAACTGTGCTCTGATACCAAGTTTGTCACAACCAAAATTGAGGCCCTGGCCATGATGGACATCCCAAATCGTGAAGGCCCAAGAGCCCCTTTCTAACTGACAATTGTATACACAATTCATATATTATAAGGAAATGCGGAAAACATAATAAAACATAAACATGGTCATCCTCTTAATTCAACTAAACAATACAGATATAAGTTCATAAATATTCTAAATACATGACACCAGTCTACGAAATCTCTAAAAATATGAAAATAACTTCTGTTTGAAAACTGGGACAAGTCCCCCAGCTGGACCATGAACTAAAATCAAATAACAATATTCCATAGACAAGGCCTTCCAAAATAAGGGAGGCTCAACAACTGCAAACTTCTGACAAATCAATCTACGGCTTAACGAGACCCCAGCACTGAGCCTCAGATCCTGAAATATAGTGGGTCAATACAGATGTACTGGTACGTAGAGCAATCCAAAATAACATAATTTTATATAAAATAAGTGAGTGCAATTTATGAAATATTTTACATACAATATATGAAAACACATAGACATGCTTAAAATACTTTGAAATAATTCTTTGAAACCACGACTCACTCTTTGTTTTACTTCTGAGTTAGGTGGTACACATTATAACTCTACGACCCTATGGGCTATATGGAGTCCTCCCTTAACTCGGCGACCAATCCCCCAATCCAAGTTTGCCGCAAGACTTGGAGTAACAGGGTACTAGGCCAGTGTATAATCCCTCTTGGGGACATAATAATTTGCATCGACAAAACACGATTTTGGGCAATGAGTTTTTTAAACTCGTGCCTTCTTTGGAAACTACCTAACATCGCTTAAGCCCATTTTTAACATTTTAAACATGCATCTTTCTTAAATCAAATTCTGAAAATTTGAATAAAATCTGACTTCTATTCTCTTCTGAGTCTGTTATGGCATTATTTATTTTGATATCGTCATAACAAGACTTGCAAGTCATTTGTATAAGCCATATATTATCATGTTATAATCATTTCATTCAAAACAAAGAGTTTGGACCACCAGATCATTCAAACAGTACAAAAAAATTTATATATCCAAGTACAAAAAAACTTATGCAAAGATTCTTTCTTTCAATTCTTAAACATGTGGTGGTCATTTACTTTGTAGCAAACCATGCAATTCGTTTAATAATCATCTTAAATATTTACAAACAATAAATATTCCTCTCATCAAATCACAACCAATATAAAGTTAACAAATGATAGTAAAACTCTTAGTTTATGTTTTAAGACATGCAATTGGGTAGTCCATAACTTGTAAATCAAGAAGTAACACAATGAGAGAAAAATATGTTATTCATGCCCTTAATTCATATTTCAAAACTGAAAACACATACATACATATACACGAGTAAAAATTCAAGTTTAAGGGAAGGCCTTAAGACCAAAACATTCACAATGCATAGTTCTTAATGTAATTTGAAACCCTTTCATAAACATACGATTTCTCAACATTCAAAATCTTATTAAAATGATTCCATCATGTCCATGTAGTTTAGGAAAACCCCACGTACCTTAGATTACTTAGTTAGAAGAATAGGACCCGAATCTTGATTTGCTTCTTGGAAATTTTGAACATAAAGATGGATTCTTAATCTTTGGGAGGGAAGTTTATGGTTTTGTTTTTAGAGGATTTTGAGTAATTTTTGGGTATATTATGCCCCAATAACGTCTTAATAAGTTGTTAACACGACTTGGAGTTAGGGTGAAAAGTCTAAACTGCCCTTCATAATTAAATTTTTCAGCAAAATCCTGCTTTTGGAGCTCACCGCGACATGGTGTAATCTCGGTGGCTTACTGGTCCTGACAAAAATGATCTTAAATTTTCACTCGGGTATCGAAGTAAGGCGAAATTGGTATTTTTGAAAAGCTGACCAAATTATCCACAATTTGGTGAGTCTTGAGCTGAAAAATTTCACATATATCAAAAGTTATACACATTCAAAGTTGACCCTTGTAGAATCCAATATCAAACTTTGGACGAATCAAAGGTTCTTAGCTCAACTTTGCTCTAAGTGATTTCTATGAATATTTTTTACCTCATAGTCACTTCACACACTAGGATTAAGATCATGACACATGAATCTAAATATAAATTATGGGATTAGAGTTTACACACGTAGGAATGACGATTTGATTTCTTTATTAAAATTGCGGGGTATTACATTATCTCACCCTTGGGATCATTTGTCCCTGAATGATGGTATGAACTTATCGAATCTCTAAAAGTGTAAAATGAAGAACGTAACCTCGCATTGAATATTTTTTATCAACAAAATATCCAATGGGATCAAACGGGTTTCATGATAACCCCTAGTGAAACGTGTGAGCATGAAGGGTGAGGTAATAAGAATTGATATAGAGATGACTTTATACATGAGTTCTAAGGATCATAATCATCACAACATAGGATATGAGTTTATTTGGTGACCATAAACCTGATTTTCATTGGTACGAATCATGAAATAAGATTTCGCGGAAGATAAGGCTAGAAGCATTCTCCACCTCTCATGATACAATGAATATACTTAGCTTAAAGGCACTACTCGGCTACACCCCAACATTAAATAACATACTTCGTCCTTTCCATCTTACATTTCTACCATCACATATCTAACCACAAGAGTTTTTGTCCCACTTAGAGCAAAGTTGAACTAAGAACATTTGATTCGTCCAAAGTTTGATATTGGATTCAAGGCTCAACTTTGAACATGTTTAACTTTTGATATATATTGAATTTTTCAGCTCAGGACCCACCAAATTATTGATAATTTAGTCAACTTTTTTGACTATGAACTTTTTTTACCTCATAGTCACTTCACACACTAGGATTAAGATCATGACACATGAATCTAAATATAAATTATGAGATTAGATTTTATACACGTAGGAATGAAGGTTCGATTTCTAGCTCGAAATTGCGGGGTGCTACAATGAATAAGTAGTTACGTATTTGGATAAAATTTTGAAACTACTAAACAGTTAATGTATTTGGTAAAAATGTATTGAATGTTGACAATCACTTTGTAGTGCGCCCTATAAAATTTCGTTAACTATAGGTGCATCTTAATGTTTGAATAGCTCCGGTGAATCTTTAAAAATTGTGTAAAATGGAGTAGGGATAAGCTCTTCATACAATCTACATACCTTCCTCAAACCCCATTGGTATGATTTTACTAGGTATATTGAAGAAATCTTGAGTGATAAGCGTGTAGAAGGATCTGAGTATACTTCCAAATCCAAACTTATTAGAGACAGCTAAGTCATATTTCCGAGTGTCGCGCGTCTGTAATTTTGTTTAATTATAAGATATTAAGCTGTTGAGACCTGATTAGACATAATATTTAGAATGAGACATGGCCTTTTCTTATGATTCCTCATTTAGTTTTCTATATCCACATAGGGGCCTGGTTTATTTGGATTCACGCTGCGAAGCACCACGTTTTTAGTGGTGTGACTCCAACTATCTTATTCTCACAGCTAAAAGTATAATGCAATTCTTTAAATTTTCAAGTAATGGCACCGATTTTCTCGTTGTAGAAATTTCAATGAAAGTTACTTAATACACAAATCTCTTTCACTTGAATTTTCATATTGAAACAAATTACTTGCGAATTTTGTATCAAATGAAAGAGGAAAAGAAAAAGTCAAGCAAGGACTGCTGCCTTTATATTATATCATAAATTAATCCCATGTTTAGGAAACACAAAATAATAATCCAGTCAAAAATTTCTTACTAGTACAAAATAGAAAAATGTCATCCTCAAAAATTAGATGCGACTTAGTCAAATGAAAGAGTGTTGTGGGTCTATTTTCTTAATTTATTATTATATGAAATTGAGTTGGTTAGGGACCTGAATGGACATGAAATTTAGAATGAGACATAGCTTATTTTATTAAATTTCTCATTTGGTTTTCGATATTCACATCAGGCATGTTAAGAATTGTGTGTAGGTCATGTTAAGAAAATGTCTATGCAAATATGTATATATATAGGCAGATATTCGGTTGACTAGTCCAAGTTGAACTGCACTGGGATAAATTTGGCAATAAGGTGAAAAAGAAAAATTGTAGAGGTTTAGTGAGAATATTGGTATAGGCAACATGGACAACTAATGATTTGTTCATATCGTAAGAGTTTGGTCATAAATTGACTACCTATGAAAAAAACTAATATAAAATATATAGGGATAATTGTCCCCTATACAAAACTCTTTAGCAACTACATTATGATGCTACTTTTTTTTGTGAGAAGGAAATTTAAGGTAAACCGTAACGAGAATTTAATTCTACTTTGACCCATAGTAAATTTGATGGCAACTGAAAAGAAATAGGGAAATTAATGTTTGTTATTCTCAAGTCTTGCTATGGAAATTTTAAAGAAAGCTACGTAACATAAAGTCATTAAATTTGATGTAAAACTCTAACGTTTGCTAAAGAAAAAATAGGAAAAAACAAAACAAAGCAAACTGCTTTTTAGTTCAATAACCGGCAAACCCTTTCAATTGGTTAGACATTTAATTATGTGGACCTATTTTATTTTAAAAAACTTTATTGAACCAATAATTGATCAATAGTCAAGCATATTTAAGTAGTAAAAGGAGTAGAAAAATGTCATTCTCGAAAATTAGACACGATTAAGTAATATAACAGAGTATCTTTTTTGGTATAATTATATAATATTGAGAGACCTGATTATACATGATATCGATAATGAGACGTGGCCTCTTCTTATCCCTTTTTTGGTTTCCTATTCCGTATTATATATCCAAATTAGGGCCTTGATTAATTGAAATTCAAGCCGCGTAAGACATATTAGAGGGGGAAGCACCAAAGTTAGTTTTCCACAGAGTGTTCCTCAAAATATCTTCTTTCATGAAACTAATAGTAAAAATTATTGGAAAAATCACTACAATATTGATATTGGACTGAAATTAATAAAAATAAGTAAATAGTTATAAAAACTGTGTCGTGGAAAGCCATTGCCTTGAAAGCGATTTCGATCCGACTCCGGTGCAAATCCTTCTAGTCGGTCGCTCCCATAGGTTCCACAGCTATTTCCAAACATGTGCACTCGTAGCTGAAAGTTTGGAGGTTGCCCAAAACAATTCAAGAAGAGGAAAGGAGAAAAACTCTTTTTTTTTCCTTTCTTTTTGTTGTATATATTCTTCTCTTTAGGTGCTCCTTATATAGCATATTGAAATCGACAAGGACGAATGAACTAGGAAATATTGATGGTGAACATTAATGACATTAAAGAGTCATTACTATAATGTTATTGAATTTACATTCTGCGGAGGTATTGTAACGTAGGAATGTATATTCAACTCCTTCTAAACGTATGTTTTCTTTTGTTTTTTTTTATTCTATGCATTAGACAAATTGCTTTAAGAAGCATTAAATCCACAATCCCCCACTAATGCAAAGATAAAGAATATGAATAAATTTTGGGCAAAAGGAAGGAACACGTACTTAAGTGTCAATATCTTTTGATTTGAATTAACACGTAGTGTTATGAGGCAACAACAAATATCCAAAAAGTGAAGTACTCTTGAACTAAATGGACATAAGTTGATACCCCCACAACACATATCATATCCTTGATTTTAAGCAACCTCCGCGATACTATAAAGTGTTTATATGGTCATGCACACAAACTTTGGGTCTCATGAGTGCTCTAGAAAGACGACCCAAGTCTTTCATAAAAAGGTGACCAACCTTTTACACTCACATAAGTGATCCATCAAGTCTATCTCATAGATCTTAAGACTATGGATCATTAAGAGCAAAAATAAGCTCAACCTTATAATACACTACCTCACGCCATAGAAATAGGATATATAGTGTTTATTAAAGGCATATATGGCTTCGTTTGACCGCAAATCGGTATCTACCATATTACCTCAATCCATGGGCTTTAGACTCATCCCCTCAATGATTCAAGGATCATTTTCCTTGTCAAACCCTTGGTCATAGAATTCGCCAAATTTCTTTTGGATCATACATATTCCAAGGAAATAACATCATGTTTCAATAATTGTTTAACTGTACCATGTTTGGTGTGAATATGTCTCTTTATACCATTTTATACACTATTTTTAGCAATCTCAATTGTCATCTGTAAGTCACAATTTAAAGAGACCGGTGACACTTCTCTTCCCCAAAAAGGCATACCTGCTAAAAGGTTTCTCAGCCACTCAGCTTTTTGCCCTGCCAACTCGAGAACAATGAATTCAGATTCCATGGTAGAACATTATATACAAGTCTACTTTGAAGACTTTCATGAAATAGCATTTGCACCCAAAGTAAACACATAGCAACTGGTAGATCTAACTTCATCATTGCCAATCACCCAGTTTGCATCATAAAAACCGTCTAAAATGGCAGAAAATTTATTAAAATGCAAACACCAATCCATAGTACCTCTCAAATATCTTAACAAGTGATGAAGAGCATTTCAATTTTCACTACTAGAATTATGAGTATATCTACTCAATCTACTAACAACATAAGTTATATCAGTCCGAGTATAGTTCATGAGAAACATTACACTCTTAATTATTTTAGCATATTCAGTTTGAGAAATACTGAAATCTTTATTCTTTTTCAAATGTATGCTAGGATCATAAGGAGTTCTCGCTGAAACTACATCAAAACAATCAAACCTTTTCAACATCTTTTCAATATAATGAAACTTACACAAAGAGAATCCACTAATAGTTCTTTTGATTTTAATCCCTAAAATTACATTAGTTTCTCCAAGGTCTTTTATTTCAAATTTAAAAAATAAAAATTTATTAGTCTCATTTACAACATTCACATTAACGCCAAATATTAACATGTCATCCACATATAATATATAATTACACAATCTAATTCTATCATTTTCGAATAAACACAGGTATTAGAGGAATTAACAACAAAGTCATTATCTATTAATGTGAAATTAAATTTTTCATACCACTGCTTAGGTGTTTGCTTAAGTTCATATAAGGACTTTCTAAACTTGCATTCTTTGTCCGCTTGTCCTAGAACCACAGAACCCTCGAGTTGAGTCATATAGAAGTATTATTTTACATATCACTAGGTACATCATTTTTTAAAGTAAAAACATGCTCAAAAAACTCTGCATCTCTAGATTCATAAATAGAATAATTATTTAATGACATGAATCTATATGCAACACTATCTTGAGCATAACCAATAAAGGCAGTATCGAAAGTCTTAGAGCCTATATTTATCCATCTAAAATCAGGTAGATCAACCTTAGCCAAACACCCACATACTTTCAGAAATTTCAAGTTAGGGGCAAACCCTTTTCATAACTCATATGGGGTCTTATCTAACCTTTTATGAGGGACTCTATTAAGAATATAGCATGCTTACGAGGAAACTTCACCCCATGTACAGTCAAGTAGACCCGAGCTTAAAAGCATAGAATTCATCATTCCTTAAGAGTTTTATTCTTTCATTCGGCTGCACCATTTGGTTGGGGAGTATAGGGAGCACTAAACTCATGGATAATATCATTTTTCTCACAAAAATCTTCTAGAGTTTTAGTACTATATTCACTGCTTCTATCAGAGTTAAATCTCTTGATTTTCTTGTCTAATTGATTTTCTACTTCTGCTTTGAATTTTGAAAATATGCTTTCAGCCTCATCTTTAGACTTAAGGAGGTATACCTTAGTGTACCTAGAAAAGTCATCAACAAAATTAATGTAATACTTCTTTCCACCTTTACTAATAGTGTTCTTAAAATCATCTAAGTCTGAATATACTAGTTCAAGCAATTCCGTCTTTCTACTAGTAATATATTTAAAAGGTTTCTTGGTATGCTTTGCTTCTACACACACGGGACATTTAGAAATGTTATCAAAATTTACTGTAGGAATTAAATACATTTTTCTAAGTTTTTAAATAGAAGCAATATTAACATGATCTAGTCTATCATGCCATAATTAATAAACTCAGCAATATAAGCAGAACTAGAAATATTTGCATTATTGACAGTCTCTTGAACAGTGTTCAGTATAAATAAACCCCCACTAAGGTATCCTTTCCCAATAAAGTCTCTTCCACGAAAAATAATTATTTTATCAGCTTCAAAAATAAGTTTAAGGCCTACTTTATTTAGAAGTACTCCAGAAACTAAGTTTCTACGGAGAGAGGGAACATATAGAACATTGTTCAATAGTAATGTTTTACCAGAAGTTAGTTTAAGAGAAATTTTTCCTTTACCCATAACTCCAGTAGTCAATCTTGAAGCCCTTGTGTCCAACACCCAGTCAATCTTGTTAGCTATCAGGTTCGTCTCAATGACTACTACAGCAATCACTTCATCACCCTTAGCAAAATAAACTTAAGACATTATTTTGTCCTCCATATTTTGAGTTTTGCAAACTATCCCATATTTCTTTAGCATATTTGTAAATAACAAATAAATCAAATAAAGTGTTGGTCATATAACTCAATAATGACCTCTAGCATTTTTGCAATCATTTTTAATCTTTTTTTTAACAAATTCATCAACAATCACAACAATGTTAGAATCAGTAATAATGTTAGAACCATCATTAAACAAAACATAATCAACTTTTAATTGTTCTAAGAAAATCAAAAGTTTTTGTGACCAACATTTAAAATTATTTTCGTCCAATGGCTCAAGTTTTGACAAATCTGAAAAAATTTTGTTCAATGAAATAGCCATTTATCAATATTGTATGTAAGGAAATCGTTTTCAAATTGTTGGAAAAAATTACTACAATATTGATTTGGGACTGAAATTAATAATAATAAGTAAATAGTTACAAAAACTGTGCCGTGGCAAGCCACTGTCTTGAAAATGATTTCAGTCTGACTTCGGTACAAATCCTTCTAGCCGGTCGCTCCCCAAGGTTCCACAGCTACTTCTAAATACGTGCACTCATGACTGGAAGTTTGGAGGTTGCCCAAACCAATTGTCCAAAATAATTCAAGAAGAAAGGAGAAAGACTTTTTTTCTTTTTCTTTCTTTTTGTTGATATACTCTTCTCTTTAGGTGCTCCTTATATAATATATTGGAATCGATAAGGACGAATGAACTAGGAGATATTGATGGTAAGCATTAATGACATTAAAGAGTCATTACTATAATGTTATTGAATTTACATTCTGCAGAGATATGTTCATTTTCATTGTAACGTAGGAATATATGCTCAACACTTCCTAAACGTATGTTTTCTTTTATTTATTTTTTATTTTTTGTATTACACAAAATTCTTTAAGAAGCATTAACTTCACATAAATGCAGTTCTTCGAATTTTCAAATAATTCCAGTGACTCTTGTTGTGGAAATTATAATGAAAGCTACTAAACAGACAACTCCATTCCACTTTGAATTTTGATACTAAAATAAATTACATATGAATTTTCCTATCAGAAGAAAGAGGATAGGGGAAAGTAAAGTCAAGGACTGCTACCTTCATATCAATCATCAATCAATTCTAAGTTTAATTTAGAAAATGTCCAATTTACTATTTCTTTACTGTTCTTCTTGTCCATATTTTTAAAAAGGGGTTGATAGTTTAAAAACCTCCAAAATCTCACTATTTTTCGAGTTTCATAGCTAAATTAGGCTATCCACAACTTTTGCAAAGTTGTCTGAGGCCTTCCATTTGAACCTTAACAACTTTTGAAATATTCATGGACATCAGTTCATAATTCATATACTTAATTTTTCGTATACAGTGCTGCAATTTAAATATAAGAGGAAAAATAGTCTCAAATATACTTAAACTTTGATGAATTTTATTGTAACACACCTGAATTTTGCTGGAGTCCTATGACCCCCAGAACTACTTATTAGTGTATTTTAGTTATATTTATAAGTTAATAAAAAAATACTAAAAGAAATTTTTTTAAAAAAAGAATTTAATGCAAATAAAAGTCAATAAAATACGAGGGAGTCATAGGACTCCCAAAAAGTTCCGGGGTCATAGAACCCCACAAAGTTCAGGCGTTTTACAGTGAATTTCGTCAATTAGGTATATTTGAGAGCATTTCGGTCACGACCCGAACCGAGACCCTGGCCGTGACAAGCATCCCGAACCATAAAGGCCCGGACACCCCTCTCTATCTGGTAGTCATGCACAATGTTCATATAATAAAAGAAGATGCGGAATAAAATATAATACGAAATCATGGTCGTTCTGAATTAAATTTAAAGATGGAAAATAAAACCAAACAACAACTAGACAATATATGAACCAGTCTGTGAAATCTCTAATACATGATAAAATGATAACTGTCTGAAAACTGGGACAAGGCCCCCAGTAGACCCAAAACACAATAAATGACATAGTCTGAAGTAAGTAGGCCATCTGGAACAAAGAAGGCTCACCACTGCACAGCTCGCTTCTCTCTGAAATCTCTACTGCTTAGCTAGACCGTTAGATTAAGCCTCAGACCCCGAGAGGTAGGGGGTCAATATAGTTGTACTGGTACGCAGAGCAAATCTAAAATAATAATTTATATTCATCATATATGAGAGCAATTTAAAACAGTTTATAAATATATCATATGGTAAGAATCACAGGGGCATAGTTTAAAAAAAGACTCTATAAAATCATCTGGACTCTGTGACACTCTTGGTTTTACTTCTGTACTAGGTGGTATACCCTACAACTCTGAAATACCATGGGCTATATGGAATCTTCCCTTAACTCGGCATCCAAGCCCCCAACCCGAGTTTTCCTCAAGGATTGGAGTCTCTGTATCTGTATGCCAAAGGGCAACAAGCCAGCATAAAATCCCTCGTGGGGAAATAATGAACCCGTATCGGCAAAACACCTTTTGGACTAAGAGTTACTTGAACTCAAACCTTCTTTGGGAAACCACCTAACTCTCTTTATGCCCATTTTTAACTCTTTAAAACAAGTATTCTCTGGAAACAAACTCTGAAAAACTCTAGCTCTATTATGGCATACATGTATATGGTATCGTCATACCATTGACTTGCAAATCGCGTCTCTGAGCCATTAATAGCATATTATAATCTCTGTTTTCAAAACATAAGGTTTGGGACCACTATATCAATAAAACAATTCAAAGAACTCTTTCTTAAAACTCATGTAAACACATGCAAGAAACTCTCTTTTTTCAACATTTCAAATACACAAGGTGGTCATATCAAAGTTCTAAATCACATGCAATTCTTTCTCTTTAACACAAGAACATAATTATATCAAGAATATTCCTCTCATCATCTCTAAATCATGTTCAAATACTATGATTTTGAGAAGATTATTTTCAAACCATAAATCATGTATTTCAAATTATTCCTGACAAGATCATAAACTTAAATTCATCACAAGAGAGGGATTTCATAATTTGTGCTCTCAAACAAATCTTAAATCTCAATTTTTATACATACACATATGCGTATAAATTGATTTAAGGGGGAAAGTCCTAAAGGCCAAATCAATAATAGCATTGAAACATTCAAAATGCATAATTTAAAACATAGATTCCAAACCCCCTTTTTAAAATTCATGCTTGATAAACTTTAAATCATGTTCAAGCATTTCAACAGCCCATGTAGTTTTTATAATGAACCCCATGTACCTTAGGTTGTTTAGGAGGAAGAGTAGATTCCGAATGTCAACTTAGCACTAAAAATTCTTGGCTTGAAGGAAAGAGCTCTTGATCTTAGGGGATGGGGTTAGGGTTTTCTATTTGACGTTAAGGGAGTTATTTTATGAAAACCTACCTAAAGTGCTGATATGATGTTTTAAATATCATATTTGGGGCGTATTAGAATAAGGGACAATGACCCAATTGCCCTTAAGCACGCAGATTTTTAAAAGATGAAATAACTGGGCATCGACATTGTAGGCGACGCAGCGCGTCATGGGCAGAGATGCGATACTCGACGCGTCTCGCCTCTACCGTGTCGAGCCTCGGTACTTTTCCTGCACAAAAGTTGACCAACACGATGGGCGACGCGGCACACCAAGGTCGCATTGGTCCACTATTTTAGAACACCGAATGAGGTCCAAACAAGGTCCAAAAAATCTTAAACTTATTCGGAAACACCTATTGAGCTTCCGGATCATGAGCTAGCTAATATATCAACTATTGAGGGTTGGGAAGGTCAAAAATAGAATCGTCAAGGATTTGAACCTCAAAATGACTAAGTTCCTTTTTACACTTAGAGTATTTTCAAGTTGCTAGCCTCTCACACATGCTTCTAGGTGACATCAAGTCGAACAAAACTACAGGGTGTTATATTATCCCCCTTTGGGATCATTCATCCCCGAATGATGATGCGGAACACAGACAAGCACAATTTCAAGCATACTAAGGCCATAATTGAATAAGACAGATTGTACCTTCCACTTCTTCGTTCACCAAATCTAAAAGGTTTGGATATCTTTCTTGTATGTCATCTTCTGATTCCTAAGTAGCTTCTTCTACTTTTTGATTTTTCCACAACACCTTAACCGAGACTATCTCCTTGCTCCTCAATTTCCTAACTTGGCGATCCAAGATTGCTACAAGCTCTTCTTTATAAGATAAGGAGTCTGTCACTTTGATATCCTCTACAGGAAACACTAAAGAATGGTCTCCAATACATTTCTTCAACATGGACACATAAAATACTGGATGGACAGAACCCAAGCTTGCAAGCAATTCTAACTCATACGCAACTTCACCTATCCTCCTCAAAATCTGGTAAGGCCCTATATAGCAAGGACTCAGCTTACCTTTCTTCCCGAACCGCATGACTTCCTTCATAGGAGAGACACTGAGAAATACCCAATCACCAACCTCAAATTCTAGCTCTTTTTTCCTCACATCAGCATAGGACTTCTGTCAACTCTGGGCTATCTTAAGTCATTCTATAATGATTTTTACTTTCTCCATCACCCGATGAACAAGATCAGGCCCAAACAACTGCGTCTCACCCACTTCATACCACCCTATCGATGACCTACATCTTCTCCCATATAATGCCTCAAAGAGGTCATCTTAATACTGGCATGGTAGTTACTATTATAGGCAAACTCTATCGATGGCAAGTGATCTACCTAACTACCTTTGAAGTAAATTACATAGGCCCTCAACATATCCTTAAGGGTCTGAATGGTGCGCTCGACTTGTCCATCGATCTGAGGGTGAAAAGCAGTACTTAGGTTCACTTGGGTACCTAGACCCCTCTGAAAGACCTCCAAAAATGTGATGAGAACTGTGTACCTCAGTTAGATATGATGGATAAAGGTGCCCCATGCAGGCGAACTACTTCCTCAATGAACAGCTTAGCATAATCATCTCCCGAATAGGTGGTCCTCACAGGCAAAAAGTGAGCTGACTTGGTCAGCCAGTCAACAATCACCCAGATAGAATCATACTAGTTTTGAGACCATGGAAATCCCATAATGAAGTCTATATTGATCATCTCTCACTTCCACAAAGGTAAAGCTATCTCCTGGGAAGTACCACCTGGCCTCATATGCTCTACTTTAACTTGTTGACAATTCAAACACTTAGAAACAAAATCAGCCACATCACGTTTCATATTATTCCACCAATATATATCTTTTAGATCATGGTACATCTTAGTAGAGCCTGGATGAACAACATACCTCAAAGTTTGAGCTTCGTCGAGGGTTCTTTTTCGTAAACCATCTACATCTGGCATACATAATCTACCCTAATTCTCAGAATCCCATCACTACCAATTTCAAAAGACATCACCTTCTGTTGCCCCACATCTTTCTTAATTTGCATCTAAATGGGATCTTTGGCCTGCTTCTCTATAACTTCTGCACAAAAGGAAGATGTAGCTATCTCATGAACAACCACTCCTCCATCTTCGAAATCCAAGATCGCATCCTTAGATTTGTAAGTTGGTGAATATCCTTCACCATCTCTCTCTTTCCTTTCTCAACATGAGAAAGACTGCCCATAGATAACCTGTTGAGGGCGTCGACTACCACATTTGCCTTGCCCAAATGATAGTACAGGCTCATGTCATAATCATTCAAAAGTTCTAACCAACGCCTCTGCCGAAGATTTATTTCTTTCTGCAAGAAAACATACTGCAAACTCTTGTGGTTGGTAAATATATCAACATGTACCCCATAAAGATAATGCCGCCAGATTTTAAGCGTAAATACCACGGCCGCTAATTCCAAGTGATTCATGGGGTGATTTTGCTTATGCACCTTCAACTGCCTAGATGCATAAGCCACCACCTTACCATGCTACATAAGTACTGTTTTGCAGAAATTTTGACTTTTGAAGAGAGTCGTCACTTAATTTTGAAAAGGAATTAAGAAACCTTTATAAAAGTTACTTCAAACGATTCAAAATAGGAAAATTGTTTTAAGTTAAAGATTCTAGATAAGTGGTTCCTATTAACATTTTAGGAAGGTGTTAGGCACCTAAAACGTCCGCTAACTTGCGGTTATCCGAACTATTTGAAAATCATCTTTTGATTAACTTCGAAAAGATTAATTTGTTGAAATAGTGATTTGATTTTTTTTTCAAAAAAAAGACTTGTGTAAAATAGATTTAGGCAACTTGGTAGGGATTTTAACTAAGTCTAAACAAAACTAATAAACAAATAAACACATAAAAGTGGAAGGGAGGAAAAAATAAAGGATTTAGGCCATTGGGCCCAAATCAACAAGACCTGTCCTAGTCTAGTTGGGCTTCCGACCCATTTCACCTGTCCTAAACTATTTTTAGAGCCTTTGGCTCGAGTCTTGCTCTACCTGTATTAAATAGAACTTTGTCTTCGAGGCCGAAATGAATGAATGAATGAATAAATGACTAAATGAATACATAAAAAGAAGACAGTAATAAAAATTGAGACTTTTCAAGTTTCTTAGTGACCTCATCAATGGGTTTTGACCAATTTTTCTTCTTCGTCTATCTTCTAGCACCCGCACACCATGTAGTGGACCTTGGGTTGAAACTTTGAACTTGACTCGAAGGGATGAGCCTCATTTACCCATTATGAAATGCAAGAGGAGAGGAGTCCATTTGGACTCGAGATATTTTTTTGCATGCAAATAAAAGATAAAGAAATTAATATATGTTCAAGGCATAAAAGTGACATATTTCAAAGTAAAAGAAACTAGCAAGAACCAATTTTTGAATAACAAGAATAAGCACACTTGCACAAGAATGAGAGTCAACATAAAAAATGCAAAGCAAAAGTTTCACAATCATACTATGCATGAGTCAAAAATATCCTAATAATATTATTTAGCCGCAAAAAGTTTAAACTTTCTTATCATTTTGAAAAGACAACATGCGAACAAAGAAGAATAAACATCTTGGATGAAAAATAAAGCTAGCACTTCATACCTTATATGAGGGTTTTGAAATCCATTAAAATAATTAGTAAGCAAATGACAAATTCTTGATTTAACTAATTACTATTCTTCTAAACATAAAGAAAATAACTTTACATACTAAAAATAAATGTATCCAACAACAATGAGTTTAAACAATGCATAAATACATCTTTTAAGCAAAGATTGAAACTTTATCCAAAATTATCAAAGAATAAAGTAAAAAAAGGCACATACAACTATTGCTAGCTCATTTTTATATCATGAACATGAAAATAATTAGAATATCAATACCACAACGTCCTAGGGCCTTCAAGGCCATCTAAAGCATACAATCCTAGCAAACAAAATTATATCTAAGAACTACGAAGAAGAAAAAAGATGAAGAAGAAAATAATAATAAAAACTAAAATAAAAAAAGGTGTGTTTACCTTTTTGGGGGCAACAAAATTAGACTACGAGCTTCGTTGGAATCAACCACCACCGAAAAACGTCACCGGCAACTCAAAAATTTTGATTAGCCGATCAACTTATGAAACAAAAATTTTTACTAAATAAAAATAAGTATTTTTGCTCAAAAGAATTTTTTCACCTTTCTAGCCTTTTTTTTCTTCCTTCTCCCCTCCTCTCTCTACCAAAGTAGTGGTAGTATTTATAGGAGAGAATGGGGTATTTTCTTTCCTTTTTCCACCAATGTGAGAGAAAAGTATTTATAGGAAAGGATAGAGATTTATTTCTTGTCATCTACCAACATGGAAGAAAAAGCATTTAGGGGGGTTTTTGGAATGTAAAAATTAAAGATAAGGGGTGGAAGATAATGTGGGAGAAAATAATACAATGTAGTACAATCTTTGAATTTCAAAATTGAAAAAGGACAAAGTTGGGGGGAATAGTGCAATTTGAATTTATTATTTGGTGGGAATTGGGTAAAAGTTATGAGAGTTCTTGAGAATTTTGGGGTTATTTAAAATATAACCCCAATTGGAATTTAAAATTTAGCCATATTTATTTATTTTGACCAAATTAAAAATTAATTGACGAATTGCATTACAATTATGACCAATTTTCAATTATGGTCAAATCTAATAGATTGGCTAAATTAAATTAATACTTTTTTTTATCCCGAGCTTCTTGATTTAATAAAATGAATGCATAGTTATCCAAATAAATTATTTTTGAGAATAAATTATATTTAAATTAAGATTTTAATCATTTGAATTTATTTTCAAGATAAGCCTTAATTAAATTCGATATTTTGTAAAATAAATATTTAAGTAACAAATTATATAATCTCGTATAACTAAACATGATAGTATATAATCGCTACTTAAAATGACAAAATCACGTACGAAAAATATTTTAAGTTTTTTTTTTATTTGGATGAAATAATTATTTTGGTTTATTAAAAACTGAGAAACTCAAGATTAAATTTAGTCACGGAGGGCAAAAATTAGGTGTCAACAAGTACACACCCAAATCCCACTCGAGATGCATTATAGTACACAACAAAACCCTCTGTACCTTTCGAAAGAGTCAAAATAGGTGCAGTAGTCAACTTATCTTTCAACCTCTTAAAACTATTCTCACAGGAGTCAGACCACACAAAGTTCACCTTTTTCTATGTCAACTTAGTAAGTGGAACAGCTATGGAAGAAAAACTCTCTATGAATGTAATACCCCATAAAATCCTAAGCTTAATTTAGTCCATTTATGCTTGTTAAGGGGGTCCAATACTTAGAAGGTTCTAACTAAGTTCCTAGACTTAGCCTATTATTGGCCTACAAAAGTTGGCAATCTCATTTCTCCACCTTAACGTCCTTTAATGGTCCTATTTTGTTAATTCATGATCAGAGAGGTCCATAGGTGATCCCAAACAATTTTCAGTTTTTTTGAACCACGTTTAAACCAAATTTAGAAGCCCAAAATAGTGGACCAACGTGATCTTGGTGCGCCGCATCGCCAATCGCATTGGTTGATATTGTTACAGGTTGACAGGGTCAAAGTAATAAGGCTCGATGCAATGATGGCGCGATGCGTTGACTATTGCATCGATGCCATGACGCATCACGTCGCTAATAGCATCGGTGCCAGTTCTCAGTCATTTAAAAGTTGCATCCTCAGGGCTATTTCTGTCTTTTTTCCATGCCCTTCAGCCCTCATAACACGAAATTTAGCGCTCTATTGGCTAATCCTATTCATTATTCACAAAATCCTCAAGAATAAAACCCTAGGGCTATCAATTCAAGACTCAATTTCCAAGGGATTCCACTATCAACCTTCAAGAATTCACCAACTAAGGTATGTCAACTGTCGATTTATGGATTCCTTTCATCCATGAAGTTCAAGAACCCTCTTTCAAATTATAAAACATGATATTTATGTTGTGGGTTGTTTGTAACCATGTTTATCTTATTGTATGATTCCCAAGTTGGAATCTTTATGTGCTTTTTTTTATGAAACTACGTTAGCATGCAAGTTGAAATCCATGAATTAAGTTGTTTATGATGTGTAAGTTAATGATTGGGCCTATGCCCTAAGTTGTACATGTAAGGTGTTTGACAAAATACCTAAGAGGATAGAAATTGTGTATTATAGCTCAATTATGACTCAAATAATAAATGCATGCTTTACCCTTATGATCAAGAATGACTTCCATGATACTATGTGCATTATGAGTATTTGATGGAATGTTCATGAGATTAGGTTGATAAAAGTATAACATGTCTATATGAAATTCCATCCATGTACAACATTATGATAACCATTTGCTTCATGAAATCCCTAACTTATTGTATTATGAATTGTTGATATTGGTCACGTGTTCAAGAAGTGTCAAGTCTTGTCATTTTCATGCTATTAAGTCCTGGGGGTACTTGTACCTAACAATTTAGTTGTGTGCCTAGATCCAGTATTAGTTTTTACGATACTCACAGTCAAACCATAATTAGTAGAACTCAATCAGTCATGTGACTCAGGAAAATTTAGTAAATTCAGTATCAGTCCAGTCGCATTCATTAATCTCAGTAATCTCAGTCAGTCATCATGTCTCAGTTGTATTCAGTTCAGACCTTAGTAAACTCAGTCAGCTAGCAGAACTCAGTAGCATTCTGTCAGTTAACAGAATTCAGTAGTATTCCGTCAGTCAATGGAAATCCAGTAAACTCAGTTCAATCTAGTTAATCAAAAAAATCAGTAACAGATCAGTCCAGCCTAGTATGAACTAGGAAATCAGTTCTGTGTCTATTCAGTTGGGAGTAGGATGAAGAACCGAGTGAACCCAGAGAGGAGGACACACACTGTCAACCAGTAGAGGGTGAGATCATTAGTAACAATCCCTACGTTCCAGAACTACATAGCCAGCATAAGTTGAGATGTACCCCTATGAGTCTAGGGACTATACATCTCATTTGAGTTTTCCATACATGAGGGGTTACTCACAGCTTGTCTTTACCTGTGGCACGGTACTAACACCTTTCCAGCTGGAGTTATAGGTTGGACCCCACCAGTTCAGATTTGGGGTATGTCGGTTAGATGATTACCTCCCACAGTCTCAGTTTTGGATCCAGTCTTAGTAATAGAACTTAGTTCAGTTCTACAGTTTCAGGACTGTCAGATACAGTCACTCAGCTTAGTACGAAACTCTGCTAGTTCCATTAGAATTAGGACTGTTAGACACAGTCATCTCGTTAATAGTATATTAACAATACAAAATTCATGTTACCAGTATTCAAATTTCAGGACTATCAGATATAGTCAATCAGACCAGTTCTTCATAATCAGAACAGACAGAAACAGTCATTCCTTTATCAGTAATATGACATCAGTTCCTCAGTACTCAATAGACTTAGTCATTCAGTATCCCAGTATTAGTACTTAGATATCAGTAAATCCATATTATCAGAATTCATGAGTCAGTGTTATCACGATCTCAGCCACAGTAACGTATTTATACATGTATTCTCACGTTCATGTTATTCAGTCAGTTAGTATTGTTCATGCATATGAACCATTGCATTCAGCCTACCTCACTTGCATACCAGTACATTCAATTGTACTAACGCATTTGTGCTATGGTGTTTTATACCATAGGTTTAGAAGTACGTGCTCTCGAGCATCCTTAGTAGATCAGACATTCAGCAGCCAAACTAGCAATGAGTCCTCATCATTCGAGGATAGCATGATTATTTTATTTCTTTATTATTTCAGTAGTTTGGAGTTAGTTGGGGACATGTCCCATCAACTCCCCAGATTTCAGATAGTTTAAAGGCTTTCAGACTACAGCACGTTCAGACAGTTATTTCAGTTATTTTGGTATTGTTATACCATATTTTTAGTTAAGTATCAGTATTGAACCTTATGGCCTTTCAGTTCATGTTTCCACATTTACGATATTATTATTATTATTCAGTGCCCAGTTACAGATATCAATCATGGGTTAGCTTGTGGTCCTTCAAGATTATGAGCACCATGTAGCATTCTGGATACCAGATTCAGGGTATTATAACGAACCTTCTGTAATACACTGCCAAACCCAAGAAGCTCCAAATGTCGGTTGTAGTCGTGGGTCTGGGCCATTGTTTCACTGCCTCAATCTTTTGGAGATCAACCTTAATCCTGTCACTAGATACAATATGCCCCAAGAATGCAATAGCATTAAGCCAAAATTCACACTAGGAAAATTTTGCATACAACTTATGATCTTTGAGGGTCTGAAGGATGATTCGGAGGTGATTGGCATGGTCCTCCTCACTCTTAGAGTAAATCAAAATATCATCAATGAAAACTATTACAAATAGATATAGAAACCAACTGAACACCCAATTCATTAGGTCCATGAATGCTGCAAGGGCATTAGTCAATCCGAAGGACATGACTAAAAATTCATAATGACCATATCGGGTTTGGAAAGCTGTTTTGGGAATATATGACTCTCTAACCTTCAACTGATGGTATCCCAAATATAGGTCTATCTTTGAAAAGTATTTAGCACCCTGACGTTGGTCAAAGAGATCATCGATCCTAGGAAGAAGATATTTATTTTTAACAATAACCTTATTCAGCTGACAGTAATTTATGCACATATGCAGGAAGCCATCTTTCTTTCGTACGAAGAGTACAGGTGCACCCCAGAGAAAAATACTAGGATGAATAAAACCTTTATCTAGAAGATCTATTAGCTGCTCTTTCAACTCGTTCAGCTCTGTAGGGGCCATTCTATATGGCGGAATAGAGATGGGATGGATGTCTGGCAATAAATCAATACCAAAATATATCTCTCTATCGGGTAGTATTCCTAGGATATCATCGAAAAAGACTTTTGAAAATTCATTTACCACAGGGACAGACTGAAGAGAAGGACTTTCGGTACTTGAATCTTTGACCCGAATGAGATGATACAAATATCCCTTAGAGATGAGTTTACGGGCTCTGAGGTAAAATATAAAGTGTCCTCTAGGTGCTAAAGAATGTCCCCTCCCACTCTATCACTAGTTCATTCAGAAAAGAAAAAGTAACCTTTCAAGTTCTACAGTCTAGCATGGCATAACATGAATGGAGCTAGTTCATTCCTAAGATGGCATCAAAATCAACCATATAAAGCTCTATGAGGTCTGCCACAGTATCCCGACTATAAATAGACACAACACAATTCCCATACACCCTCCTAGACACAATAGATTCACCCACTGGAGTGGAAATAGAGAAAGGTTCTATAATTATATCGAGATCAAACCCAAAACCAACAATACACAAAAGGGGTCACATAGGACAAGGCAGACCCAGGATCAAGTAACACATATACATCATGAGAGAAAATTTGTAACATACCGATGACTACATCTGGTGAGGCCTCTACCTCCTGGCGGTTTGACAAAGCATAAAACTGGTTGCAACCACTCCCGGTAGCTAAAGTGGCACCTTTATGAGTCGATGGTGGTGCAGAATAATTTGCCTGTGACTTAGCTCCCCCAATATTACCTCCCGCTGTCGGGCATTCCCGCTGGATATGGCCTGGTTGGCCGCACAAATAACATACCATGGTGCCAAACTGACATCTCCCTGGGTGGTTCCTTCCATACAAGTTGCATCAAGGATATGATCTTGTAATCTGTGCCACACTTCCCTGCGACTGTGTATCCTGGGCCCTGGTTCCATGATTAGTCTGAAAACTCTAAGATCGTCAGTAAATTGGGGGTCTGGGTGCTGGGGCGCTGGCTACAGACTGCGCATTACCCCAAGACTTTTTCTTCTACCATTTGTTACCCATAATTACCCCTCTGCGGCTGATTGTGGCTCTGGTCTACTGTTTTGGCCCTCTTGGCCTGCCTGTCCTACTCCCTAGATTCAGTGATTCTTCTTTTCTGCTCCTTTACCTGCTGCAGGACTGACAGTCTAGAGAAGTCCATGTACCTGCTTAGCATTGCCCCCTTGCATTCGAGCACTAAGTCATCAGAAAGGCCGGATGCAAATTTTCTCATACGGGCTCTCATATTACCAGCCAACTCTAGAGCATAACGGGCTAGTTTGAGGTTGACTCCTTGACACTTATTTTTCCTTGATTTAGGTTCATAAAATCTTCAGCTTTGGCCTCCCTCAACTCTAGAGAAAAGAATCGATCTAGGAAGGATTCCACGAACTCGCCCCATACTGTGGGCTCAGTACTCTTACCCTTCAAATCTTTCCACTCGTTATACCACTGATTCACAACTTTTTTAAGCTGATAAGCTGCTAATTCCACCCCTTCCACCTCATCTATATACATCACCCTGAAAATATTCTCCATCTCATCCACAAACTCCTATGGATCCTCCTCTACCTTAGTGCCAGTAAACTTGGATGGGTTCATCCTCATAAACTGACCCACCCGAGTAACCTCAGACATAACAGGTGCAGACCTAATATCCTCTGATTGTTGAGTCTGTATGGCCACTAACTGCTCAAGCATATGAATTAACTGCCTGAATTCTGCATTAGACACCGCTCTCTCGTGAGGTTGGGTATGGTTAGTCCCCAACCAAGGAGCCTTAGGTGCCCTGGGTGGGCTGGTCTGAGTAAGTGGGACTCCTGGAGTAACAACAACTTCTGGAGTCTGAGCTCTGTTATGTGTCCTAATCCCGTAAGTGGGACGAACCTCATTAGTCTGAGCATTCTGATCATTAAAGCGACGTAGAAGCATGGCTGTTTTTTTATTCTGAAATGCAAGAGATCATTGATTAGGGGACAGATGAGACTCCAAATCACAAACTAAATCACAAAGAGGGTAAACATTCCTAAATGCCTAGTAGCCTCCTACTTATAAGTGTAGCGCTCTACACACCCATAAATAAGACTCTACCCGACGCGATTTTGCAGATACCTTGGGACCATAAACTATGCTTTGATACCAAGTTTTTCACGACCCAAATTGAGGCCCTGGACATGACGAGCATCCTGAACCATAAAGGCCCGGATGCCCCTCACTATCTGGTAGTCATGCACAATGTTCATACAATAAAAGAATATACAGAATGAAATATAATACGGAATCATGGTTGTTCTGAATTAAATTTAAAGATGGAAAATAAAACCCAACAACAACTAGACAATATCTGAACCAGTCTGCGAAATCTCTAATACATGATAAAATGACAACTATCTGAAAACTGGGGCAAGGCCCCCAATAGAACAAAAACATAATAAATGATATAGTCTGAAGTAATTAGGCCTTCTGGAATGAAGAAGGCTCACCACTGCACAACTCTCTTCTCTCTGAAATCTTTACTGCTTAGCCGGACCGTTAGATTGAGCCTCAGACCCTGGGGGGTAGGGGGTCAATACTGTTGTACTGGTATGTAGAGTAAATCCAAAATAATAATTTAGATTTATCATATATGAGAGCAATTTAAAACATATCATAAATATATCATATGGTAAGAATCACATGGGCATATTTTAAAAAATAAACTCTATAAAATCATCTGGACTTTGTGACACTCTTTGTTTTACTTCTGTGCTAGGTGGTATACCCTACAACTCTGAAATTCCACGGGCTATATGAAATCTACCCTTAACTCGGCAGCCAAGCCCCCAACCCGAGTTTTCTGCAAGGGTTGGAGTCTCTGTCTCTGTACGCCAAAGGGCACTAGGCCAGCGTAAAATCCCTCATGGGGAAATAATGAACCTGTATCGGCAAAACACAATTTTTGTGCTAAGAGTTACTTGAACTCAAGCCTTATTTGGGCAACCACCTAACCCTCTTTATGCCCATTTTTAACTCTTTAAAACAAGTATTCTCTAAAAACAAACTCTCAAAAACTCTAGCTATATTATGGCATACATGTATATGGTATCATCATACCATTGACTTGCAAATCGCGTCTTTGAGCCATTAATAGCATATTATAATCTCTGTTTTCAAAACATAAGGTTTGGGACCACCATATCAGTAAAACAATTCAAAGAACTCTTTCTTAAAACCCATGTAAGCACATGCAAGAAACTTTCTTTTTTCAACATTTCAAATACACAAGGTAGTCATACCATAGTTCTCAATCACATGCAATTCTTTCTCTTTAACACAAGAACATAATTATGTCAAGAAAATTTCTCTCATCATCTCTAAATCATGTTCAAATACTATGACATTGAGAAGACTATTTTCAAACCATAAATCATGCGTTTCAAATCACTCCTGATAAAATCATAAACTTAAATTCATCATCTCTTTTAGAGAGATTTCATAATTTGTTCTCTCAAACAAATCTTAAATCTCAATTTTCATACATATACATATACGTATAAATCGATTAAAGGGGGAAAGGCCTAAAGGCCAAATCAATAATAGCATTGAAACATTCAAAATGCATAATTTAAAACATAGATTCAAAAACCCCTTTTTAAAATTCATGCTTTATAAACTTTAAATCATGTTCAAGTGTTTCAACAGCCCATTTAGTTTTTAGGATGAACCCCACGTACCTTAGGTTGTTTAGGAGGAAGAGTGGATTCCGAATCTCAACTTAGTTCTGAAAATTCTTCGCTTGAACGAAAGAGTTCTTGATCTTAGGGGATGGGGTTAGGGTTTTCAATTTGATGTTAAGGGGGTAATTTTTATGAAAACCTACCTAAAGTCCTGATATGGTGTTTTAAATCTCGTGTTTGGGGCGTATTAGAATAAGGAAAAATGATCCAGTTTCTCTTAAGCACGCGGATTTTTAAAAGCTGAAATAACTGGGCATCGACGTTGTAGGCGACGCGGTGCATCATGGGCAGAGACGCGATACTCGACGCGTCGCGCCTTTCCCGCGTCGAGCCTCATTACTTTTCTTGCACAAAAGTTGACCAACGCTATGGGCGACGCTGCGCGCCAAGATCGTGTTGGCTCACTATTTTGGAACACCGAATAAGGTCCAAATGCGGTCCAAAAAATCTGAAACTTATCCGGGAACATCTATTGACCTTCCGGATCATGAACTAGATAACATATCAACTATTGAGGGTCGGGAAGGTCGGAAATAGAATCGTCAAGGATTTGGAGCTCAAAATGACTAAGTCCTTTTTTACACTTAGAGTATTTTCAAGTTGCTAGCCTCTCACACATGCCTCTAGGTGATATCAAGTCGAACAAAACTATGGGGTTTTACAATTTCATTTTAATTTTTCAAATGAAAGCTACTCACATGAATCCCTTTCACTTTAATTTTTCATTTTGACGTGAATACTCAAAACGTACTCTTTACTCTAAATAACCAAGAAACATGACTTAGTTTTTATTCATTTAAGACTTTTACTTTTCTTTAATTTGTTTGTTCTCACATACATTTAATAGAATTTCAATTGTTCAATTTGTTGTCAATTGATAAAATACTAAAAGTAGTGACATTTAATTAACGAGAGCACTCTATTTAAAAACTTCAAACTCAAAATCTATTTTTAAGAATGAAGCAATTGCGCCTATAAATTCCACAACATGCTCGGATGGTAAGTGTAATTTCAAAGAAAAAGGTGAGAAGATGAAGGAGAAAAGTCTTATAGTGCCTTCATATCAAGTTCTCAATCAATTCCTTTTGTAGAAAATAGTGTCATTCTCGAGTCAATGCACAAGTCTTGCCAGAAAAATCTAAAATAATAGGGATAGTCTATTTTTCTACAGAACTTTTAATTTATTTTATTTCAAAAAAATTTTAATTGATAAGATACCTATAATGAAAGATCAATCAATGATAACCTCAAAAGGTATTGAACATGCATAGCCTTGTGACAGACAAACTTGTGATGATCAATGACACATTCAAAATTTAAATTTGATGAGTTTAACCTATAAAGTTGCGCTTAATATATTGTACTTCAAAATATATGGTTCAGATTTAATATTATTCTATCAGTGTTTTTTTGCATATACTTAATTCAATTAAACTTGTTGTTTTCGAGTGGCATCTTCCTTTAACGACTTGCATAAAAGGATTCTTTAAGATTTTTCAAGTCCTTGCATTAGTCTTGTCATGAAAATTTCACACAAATTCCTTTCACTTTGATTTTTCATTTTGATATGAATATTCATTAGTTGAACATATCCCTTACTCTAAATCCAAACACCATAATATAATATACTTTTATTCTGATTTTGATATGAATATTCATTAGTTGAACATATCCCTTACTCTAAATCCAAACACCATAATATAATATACTTTTATTCTGATGTAATTATAATACTCATTGATAGTAGCTTGTTAAAATAAAAAAAACGAACTTATAATAAAGAAAAACTCCAATTACAAAGACTTAAATTGTATCCTTCTCAAGTCAATGCAGAAGTCACTTCCATAGAAATATCAAATGACGCGGTCCAATTATTTTGAGAAAATAATTTGTCTATTACTTTTTCTACGACACACATGTCCTTTCAATTTGAACTTTCAATTTAGATGAACGTATTCTTCGCTCTAACAACTAACGGGAAATTTTTAAAAATTTGACTATTAATGAAAAGGATAAATGTGCACCATTTATTAGATGACGAGGTTATATATGCATCATTTTTTAACAAGGGGTATATCTTTTCTAAATTGCAAAGCTTAAGATATATTTTCCGTTGTCCCTAAAAAAAAAAAAATAAAGAGTGACGGAAATTAAGTCAAGAAAGATAATAAATTGTGAGTGAGAAATGTGTTATATTTTTCTGTAGAAATTTTTAGTGAAAACTACTTAACGCACAAATTTCTTCCCTTTTGATATCTCTCTTTGATGTGACTAATAAGTGTATATTGACAATTAATTTTAGGTGCTAGAAAAGAAAATCAAAGTGAAGGAAAAAAAAAAAAAAGAAAAATGCAAGATACAAAACAAAAACTAACGGATTTCCAATTCACATACAATAGCATAAAGTACTTCTTATTGATAACTGATAGTATTTTGTCAAAAAAATTACATAATATGCAATTTATAATTATCACAAATACATTTACAGAGAAATTTTAAAAAATATTTATACAATGAAATCAAACATGTATTTTACACTCAAAACCAAAAGAAAAAATCTAATTGCAAAGACTTAGCACCAATCTCATTCATAGAAATTTCATATGATAGGGTTCATTTGTGTGGAGAAAATAATTTCTTTTGAGTATTTTTTTCTATAACAACGTTCTTTCAAGACAAATCAAAATCAATTAAATTTGTTGATTCATGTCCATCATAGAAATTTCAAAAGAAAGACACTTAACATACAAATTTCTTTAATTTTAATTTGATTTTTTTTTTAATTAGAATGTGATAACCAGTAAGAGAATGTACTCTTTACTCTAAAGTCTCATTCATCATTGACTTAGTAGACATTTAAGTCTTCCTCTCTACTGTTTTTAACTTTTAAAAGAAAAACTTTGTGTTGCTTCCCAAAGTCAAAAAGGAAAATAAAAGTTAAGTTCTTACTAATTTAAAACTATCAAAGATATTGTGAACTTAACCTGATATGAATATTACTTGGCTTGTTTTATTATACTTCTTCTGAACTATATAGTTTGCACGGACATCTAGTAATCTAGGGCTATATGAGTCTAGTCTATGCTAAATTGACGAAGCTCCAGTCCATGTTTGTCGCATGAATTGAGATAACATAATTGGCAAATCATAACATCAACATAGATTGCAATACTACTGCGATAAGCAAGTATACAATAGTCATTCATTTTTCAGGACAAGGACCTTCCTAGTCGGCAAATGCAATTTTGGGTGTTGGGTCACAAGGACTACATCTTCTCGATGAACTACATAATTGTCCTTACACCCAATTAAAACATGTATCCATTGAGTCTTTCATTAAGGCATTCATATTTTGATATCATCATCCCAAGACTTGCAAGTCATCATATCATGCCAAAAAACATCATCATAAAATCTGATCGACTCTTTACTCTATCCAATCCTTTAAAATTAAATGATAAATTAAAGTCATATTTGAACTTTCATAAGAGTCTTAAAACATCACATAATTTCATAATTTACAATTTGCATTATTCAACGGATGGGGGATAAACATTATATTTCTCATTATAATTCAAAGCTTTTGAAAGAATTGGTAAATATAAAAATTTAAAAATATTTGTCAATAAATATAAAAATTTAATCCCATATTTTGCATTTACCCAATTTATATAAAAATTTATGGAAGCGACAAATGTCTCTCTAATTTAAATATAATACTTTAAGAATACAGAGAATTGGGTATCGAGTGACTTCGCACTATAGAAGCACAGACTTAATTAAGAAGAGAAGAATCATATTCATGATGTCGTTTCTTGAGTCGATACACAAGTCTTCATGTTACTACTTTGCTTGCTTTTCTATTTTCTTCTTTTTTGCTTTTTCTTTTTAATATTCTATGTGACTAATTATTCCTCGTGGTCCTTCTGTTTATCTCCGCTGAAATGTATGACTTGGCTATATCTTTTTCCTTAGGTAGTTGTCCCACGAGATATTGAGCACTTAAAAATCTTTTTGGCTGTTATTCCTCAACTTGTGAAATAAGACATAGATTTAGAGTGTGTTTGGCATGAACGCAAATATTTTTTGGAAAATATTTTTCAATTTTTTCATGTTTGGCTGGCTTAAATATTTTGAAAAATATTTTCTAAATTAACTTATTTTCCTCAAATCTATGAAAAATGACTTCTCTTAAAAAAGTAAGAAAGACATTTTCCAAAACTCTCTTTCAATCTTACTCTCAAGTTAGAATGTTCATACAATTCTCAAAGCTAATGTTCAATTGGCATATGAACAAGAGTGACTTTAATACAGAATGTCATACAATAGTCGACAACAAAGTTGAAATGTTCATACAAATTTCAACAATATTAATAGCAGTATTGGGCTGCACCTTTTGAGCAAGAAAAGTTATATAATAAGGCTGCGTACAATAGGTCCTTGTGATCTAATCCTTCCCTGAACTCTATGCATAGCAGTATCGGGCTGCACCTTTTAAGGAAGAAAAGTTATATGATAAGGTTGCGTACAATAGACCCTTGTGATCTGATCCTTCCTTGAACTCAATGTATAGCAATATCGAGCTGCCCCTTTTAAGCAAGAAAAGTTACATGATAAGGCTGCGTCCGATCCTTCCCTGAACTCCGTGCATAGCAGTATCGTTCTGCCCCTTCTCAGTGCTTTAATTTCCAAAACATAAAAATTTCTAGTTTCAATGCGTTAAGTTCCGAAACATAAAAATTTCTAGTTTCAATGCTTTAATTTCCAAAACATAAAAAATTCTTTTTCTAAAGTTTAACACTTTCTTCAGTTAATAGATTACTAGTGACATGTAAATTGTCAAATATTGAAGGTTCTTCGGACGAACATTGGAGAAAAAAAGTTGGACCATTTCCGGACTTGCGCGTATTATCCTTGCGCATGGGTCATACTAATCTTCTCTGTATCATTTCAATTTTAGGCACGAACTCATATGTTCACGTTTCTCAATATAAACTCGCTGAAGAAGCTTCTCCTGTCGATGTGGAGAAAAGCTCAATGTCTTTTTTTTTTTCCCTGGGATGGGCCTGGGCTGCTGTTTCTACTTTTTGTTCCATCTGAAAAGGCCCAATTGTGTATGGACTTAACCATAATGGGCCAGGCTTCTAATTAGGGCAAACAATATAAATCCCGATACTTTGAAATTTAATTAGAGAAAATTTTGATATTTTACATAATTACTGAAAAAAACGATTTTGATTCTATTGAAATACATAATTAGCTCCCGATATATCCTAGAAAATACATTTTTTCTTTTGTAAAGATATATAATTAGCTTCCGATATATTTTTTTTCGATTTTGCATCTGTTGAGATACATAATTCATCCAACGAAGATACTTTTTGTCCTTATAATAAATACTTAATTAACTCTCAAGAGGTTTTTTTTTTAATTTTGAGTCTGTCGAGATACATAATTAGCTCCTGATACATCCAACGAAGATCAACAACAACATACCCAGTATATTCCCACCAAGTGGGGTCTGGGGAGAGTAAGTGTATGCAGTCCATACCACCACCTCAGATCTGAGACAGAGAGGTTGTTTCCAATAGACCCTTGATTCACAATAAAACAATCTGGACAAAGAATAGAAAAAGAACAAGATACAATAGAAATCAACAATATTCAATAATACCATAAGCAAGATACACCAAGTAATACAACAAAAGAAACAGCAACCTAAACTTATACTAACCTTCTACCCTAATTCGTTTCCTCCACAACTTCCTTTCTAGGGTCATGTCCTCGATAAGATGGAGTTGCTCCATGTTATGTCTAATCACCTCCGTCCAATATTTCTTCGGTCTACCTCTACCTCGCTTGAAACCATCTCTAGTCAACCTCTCATACTTCGCACTGAGGCATCCGTATCCCTCCTCATCACATGACCAAACAATCTCAACTTCGTTTCCCTCATCTTGGCTTCCACCGAAGCTACTCTTACCTTATTTCGAATAAATGCATTTCTAATCGTATCTTTTCTAGTACACCCGCACATCCACCGAAGCATACATCCAACGAAGATACATAATTAATTTAAATTTTTATAATTACTTTGTAAGGGTAGGAAAATGTGTAAATATGATAAGTTAATATGTATGTTTATGTTATTTTTCCTTCTTTCCACTGGATTGAACAAACTACTTGGAGTATTAATACTTAGCGGTTGTTTGTTTGGGAACAAGTTATCCTGGAATAAATAATTTTAGGACTAGTTATCCCACTGTGTATATGGAATAACTTATCTCATTACTGTGATTAAATACTTTCGAGACTAACTAATTCCTCCAACCAAGCACAGAATAAATAATCCTGAATTTTTATCTCAAAACTATTATGCATTATACCTCATCCCAAACGAATCCTTATAGCTTTGGTTAAAATACATGTTTGTGTTTGGGAGATCTTGCACAAATATATATTTTGTATATTGGCTAGCAGTAGTAATTATTTTTGGCTGAGCAACGGAGCCAAATGTGTGAAAAAAAATCCTATATCTTTTGTGCTGGTATTTAAATTTTTCCCTGCTTTTGATGGTTTGTGTAAGAAAATCTATTTTAGATCTTTTTGTTGAATGAAAAAAAAAAAATTTACCCAACTCACAAACTATATCAAATATGCATAACTTTGTGCTTCTTCAATTGCTCACCGAATTCCTCTAGAGTTGACATAACTTCATATTATTTGCATTCACCCTTTTTCGCAAAAAAAGTTCAAAAAATCTACCAAAGGGAAGATGATTTTCTATATTCTGATTTGGATTGGATTACACTTATCTGAAACTTGGTACTTGTTTTTTATTGATTTTTGAGGTGATGGTATTCTTGAATAAAGTCTATTCAAATCGAATTAGCACTTCTCGGATCAAGCTAGACTTCTTTAGCTGAGCTGAGCCCGGGACCTGGACCCTGGATGCGCTAGCGATTGGGCTGTATCCATTTCCTCTTCCCGTTCTTACTTCTATAGGTTTTTCGGTAATAGGGATATTTGCGAGAACTCTGATCCATATCTTAGCATTTCTGTAGAATTGTCCGCTCATAGCACAATGGAATTACCAAAAATGCATTTCCTTTGCCCGGGCGAGAGACTTTCATGCCGGGAACAGTGGCTCTCGACGTAAAGTATAATCCTAAAATACTTCAAAGACTCGAATATAGTCAATCATAAAGGTGGGTAAGAGCCCCAAATTTCCCAAAATTCGCATTCAAAAGAGCTTTTTTTTTGGGGGGGGGAAAGGGGGGGAGGATGTTGAGCTATTTTTTTTTTTTTTTTTTTAATAAAGAAAAATATCACATAAACTGAAACGAAAACAATGGAGCTATCTTTTTGAAAAATTTATCGGCAATATATTATGCATAAATGCCATTTAATTTGGTATATAGCCCCAAGTGCACCCATATGAATACCTCAATATATAAATTGAATACAACAAATTCAAATCTACTATATTAATCTTATCCTTAATCATGTTGCTCTATATTAATTAATCATGTCTGATATATATATATTGAAATCCGACAAAAGACGCATCGACACATTTGGAAAGCTCATTTCTGAGGGCGACGCACCCAACATGATATTTCAATGATGTGATGGTCAATAGGAAGATTTATTAAAGAACAAATCAGCAAACAAGAAAACACCAAATGAAATTTGAAAAAGAAAAAAATCTCAATCATAACTAAAATATAAATTTGAAAAGTTGGAAAAAGGTTGTTGCTTATCAAACATATAGGTTCCAAGGTATTCATTGAAGCCTAGTTTACTCAGAAGCGGATCCAAGATTTGAACTTTATGGGGTTCAAACTATCACTGAACTCACTGACGAACTGAGTTACTTGGTTCGGAATTTAATAATTTGAACATATTCTAGTAGATTTCTTAATACAAAGGTATCGAGTTTGACTGAACTCTGTAGTTTCTACAAAGAAAAGGGAAAAATTGGCTACCAAATCGAACCAATGACCATCACAATATTATAGAGGCAATGCTCTAACCTCTGAAGCGCCCCTCCCCCAACACACGCACACTGTACAACTATACAAATAGCAAGTTCAAAGTTCAGTTTAATGAAAATTTATTTCCTATTTTTGACAAATAAGTAATAACATATCCAAGTGTACTCCAACCTCATGGTGGTAGCTTACGCTGACCTTACCCATACCTCACGGAGGTAGGGAGGCTGCTTCAGAAAGACCCCCGACTCAATCCACAATAGGGATTAAAACTAGATGACTGGGTTGGGATACTAACCTTATCGAATTTGAAACAACAGCGAGCTGAAACTTATCCCTCTACTTCAGCAATTCATCCCAAAACCTACTAAAAACAGGGTGTAGATGTTGCACTCAAATTCACGTGTCCACTGGAAAGAAAATAGAAGTAAAGCGGATGCTATTGAAATAAATCGACAATTTTTCAATAAACAAAATACCAACATATGATAAATTTGTTATTTCCTTCTACGGGTACGCAGAATATGTATATGTAGAACAACAACTTCAACGTTAGTTCTACGTTTAAAAGCAAGAACACAATGAAGTGCAGTAAATACCCTCAACACAAGATCAAAGTGATCTTTCTTAGAAGCATATTTTATTTTCAGAAATAAAGATGAAAATAGAAATGGTCAAGTCTCCCGAATTCACGGACTTTCCTTAAGAAAATAATTCCCTTCACTGTATCCAAGGTTGCGGAATTTTCCTCCCAGGGTAAAATGGCCAACCAGACCAACTGTAGCGGTACCTCAAACAATTGGAATATCGTCGAACTCACTTAACGGATTGACTGATCACACAAAGTATTTTGTAAAGACAAAAAGAGAGTTTATTGCAGAAAAATTCATATCAAAACCTATGAATGAAAGCAGGTTTATATAGCCTGTGAGATGCCTCTTCGAAAAGGTGGCATTGGTTCACTTAAATGGTGTGATGTTTCTGGAAATTCATGTCTGTTTACCCAAAGAACGTGTCCTTCTCCAAACAGACATACCAGTTCACGAAACAGTACATCAGTTCGTTGAACAGACATATCATTTCACTGAACAATTGCATCAGTTCGAAGCAGTGTATCATTTCAAAAAATACTGTTTCGAAATCTATATGCATGTATAAATAGAGGATTACTGGTACGTTTTCCTTTTGGCATCCGGATTAAATTTACGTAAAATAAACTTTGTCCAAAAATATAGATGTCGAAGCCAAAGCCGAAGCCGAAGCCAAGCAGAGCGAGCGACGACGACAGCGCGAGGCATTTCTTATTTCTTGCCTCACTTAGTATGTGGAGTAAGTGTTTTCTATTAAAAACACTTCATAGTTCCCTTCTCCCACCAATGTGGGAGAATTAGTAAACTTTCCAATTTTAGGAGTACACCTTCTAAATTGGTGTCTCCTTTCTTCCACCATTTTTCTCTCCATTTTTCTTTCACACCTTTTTCATACATATTGAACCCAACAACCCCCCACATGAATGGGGAATGGCTATTTTTTCGTAAAAGTTTTACGGACAAGAATGTGATCATCAAGCAAAGACTGATTACATCTAGATAAGTGGGTTTCCCTTTGGACTTTTTGTAGTGAACATGCATCGGATGCACTCGGTTAATCGGTAGATTTGATATTTTTGAACCGTCATGTCACACAACCAGCCTTTTACCGTTTATGGTTCTCACGATTTTATTCTTTTCATCCATGAACATATTTCGGTTTCGTGAGAGCTTAGAGAATAGGCCTTTACTAACATTCTCCTTGAAGCGGCTTCCACTTCGCCCTCACATAGGTGATTTCTAAACGTTCAATCCTATCGATTAAACTATTTGATCAAATCTGCCAAATTTAGATAATCATTAAAAGACTTTTCACTTTAATTCTTATCCTTGATTACTATACATTGTCTATATCATGAGAATGGGTTGGGTAATTGACAATGTTGAACCTGTCAGACACAACTTTGTTTGATCTCTTTAAACCTAGATCTTGGGATCTCCAGTCTGCTAGGTAGAGTTACCGTCATGCTGACTTGTCCTAGGCCTTAAACCCATTCCCTTGGATGTCATTTCCACTCCTTCTCTAGATAGGCCTTTTGTAAGTGGATCTGACATATTATCCTTTGACTTTACATAGTCAACAGTGATAATTCTACTAGAGAGAAGTTCTCTAACGGTATTATGTCTCCATCGTATGTGAAGAGATTTACCGTTGTACATCATACTCCCGCCCTACCTATTGTCGCTTGACTATCACAGTGTATGCATACTGGTGCCACTGGCTTGGGCCAATAAGGAATATCTTCTAAGAAATTTTGGAGCCATTCTGCTTCTTCACCAGCTTTATCTAATGTGATACATTCAGATTCAATTGTAGAGCAAGCAATACAAGTCTGTTTGGATGATTTCCAAGAGACTGTTCCTCCACTGATAGTAAATACATATTCACTTGTGGATTTTACTTCGTTCAATCTAGTGATCCAATTTGCATCACTATATCCTTCAAGTACCGCAGGATATTTATTATAATGCAAAGCATAATCTTGAGTGTATTTAAGATACTCCAAAACTCTTTTCATTGCCATCCAGTGAGTTTTGTTGGGATTACTCATGTACCAACTCAATTTACTGATAGTGCATGCTATTTCTGGTCATGTACAGTTCATTATATACATTAAACATCCCAATACTCTTGCGTACTCCAATTGCGAGTCACTTTCACCTTCATTCTTTCAAAGTGCAAAGCTCGCATCCTATAGAATCTTAGATATACCGAATTCCATATACTTGAACTTATCAAGTACCTTTTCGATATAATCAAACTGTGACAATGCCAACCCTTATGAAGTTCGATGGATTCTTATACCTAATATTACATCTGCAACTCCAAGGTCTTTCATATCAAACTTGCTCTCGAGCATTCATTTTGTTGCATTTATGTTAGAAATGTCTCTACTGATGATCAACATATCATCCACATATAAACATACAATGACTTGGTGATTTGGAGTGTCTTTAATATAAACACATTTATCACATTCATTTATTTTGAATCTGTTTGCGAACATGGTTTGGTCAAACTTCGCATGCCATTATTTTGGTGCTTGCTTTAGTCCATATAATGACTTGATAAGTTTACACACCTTGTTTTCCTTTCCTGAAACCACAAAACCCTCAGATTGTTCCATGTATATTTCTTCTTCCAATTCTCCATTTAGGAAAGCGGTTTTCATATCCATTTGATGGATTTGAAGATCATATACCGCCGCTAAGGCAATTAACATTCAAATCGATGTTATCCTTGTTACTGACGAGTATGCATCAAAGTAATCAAGGCCTTCTTTTTGTTTGAAGCTCTTTACTACAAGTCTTGCCTTGTATTTGTCAATAGTGTCATCCGCTTTCATCTTCCTTTTGAAAATCTATTTAGAACCTAAAGGTTTATTTTCGGGAAAAAGATCAATCGATTCCCATGTATGGTTGCTTAAGATTGAATCAATCTCACTATTGACTGTCTCTTTCCAAAATGATGAGTCCGAAGATGCCATTACTTCCCTAAATGTTTGAGGATCATTTTCTAAGAGAAATATTACAAAATTCGATCCAAATGAAGTAGACGTTCTTTGACGTATACTACATCTTGGATTTTCTTCATTATGTACTTTCTCACTAGTTTCATCTACATTCTCACTTGGTTCATCTTGAGGTCGTTTAGATCCTCCACTAGACTGTTCATGTCTAATTTTATACGGGTAAATATTTTCAAAGAATTCAGCATTGTCTGATTCAATTACCGTATTTTCATTAATATCCGGATGTTTGGATTTATGAACCAAAAATCGACATGCTTCATTACTTTTAGCATATCCTAAGAACACGCAGTCCACCATCTTAGGTCCTATCTTAACCCTTTTAGGCATAGGAATTTGGACCTTTGCTAGACACCCCCACACTTTGAAATATTTCAAGTTGGGTTTCCTTCCTTTCCATTTTTCATAAGGAATTGATTGTGTCTTACTATGGGGAACTCTATTGAGTATACGATTGGCTGTAAGGATAGCCTCCCCCCATAAGTTTTGCGGTAAATCGAAACTTATAAGCAAGGCATTCATCTTTTCCTTCAAAGTTCAATTTTTTCTTTCCGCAATGCCATTAGATTGAGGTGAATACGGGGCCGTAGTTTGATGGACGATTCTATTCTCTACACATATTTGCGCAAAGGGAGATTCATATTCTCCGCCCCTATCGCTTCTTATCATTTTTATCTTTTTATCTAACTGAGTTTCAACTTCAGTTTTATATTGCCTAAATGCATCTATTGCTTCATTCTTACTATTTAGCAAATAGACATAACAATATCTAGTGCAATCATCAATAAAAGTTATGAAATACTTTTTCCTACCACGTGATGGTGTTGACTTCATATCAAAAATGTCAGTGTGTACTAAGTCTAAAGGATTGGAATTCCTTTCAACGAACTTATAAGGATGCTTTGCATACTTTGATTCTACACACGTTTGACACTTTGATTTATTGCACTCAAAGTTTGGCAAAACTTCTAAGTTAATCAGTTTTCGTAATGTTTTATAATTAACATGGTCTAAACGTTCATGCCATAAATCATAAGACTCAAGCAAATAAGAAGAATTTGAACTTTTATTTATTTCAACAGTCATTACATTCATCTTATAAAGGCCTTCCGTCAGATAGTCTTTTCCTACATACATTTCTCCTTTGCTAATTACAATTTTTCCAGAAATGGTTACACATTTGAATCTGTTCTTGTCTAGAAGTGAAACAGAAATTAAATTCCTACGTAAATCTGGAACATACAAGACATTTTTAAGTGTCAAGACCTTTTCTGAAGTCATTTTCAAGCATATTTTTCCTGTTCCTTCTACCTTAGCAGTAGCGGAGTTAGACATGTAGATCATTTCTTCTACTTAAGCTGGAGCGAACGATGAAAACAACTCTTTGTTGGCACATACATGGCGGGTGGCACTAGAATCCATCTACCATTCGCGAGGATTTTCCACCAAGTTGTATTCTGAGAACATAGCACACAAATCATCGCATTCTTTGTTGGATTCAATCATATTTGTTTGATCCTTTTTCTTGCCTTTCTTCGGGGCACGACAATCCGTGGACTTGTGGCCAATCTTGCCACAATTGAAGCATTTTCCCTTGAATTTCTTCTTGGGTTGATTGCTTTCTTGTTCAGCTTTCTTTCTTTTCTTTGAATTGTTTTGGTCATCTTCTATAATATGTGCTCCATTAATTGTAGAATTCCCTTTTGACCTTCTCTCGGTAGCTTTATTGTCCTCTTCAATACACAGTCGGACAATAAGATCTTCGACAGTCATCTCCTTGCGTTTATGCTTCAAGTAGCTTTTGAAGTCTTTCCACAAAGGTGGTAGCTTCTCAACTATCGTTGCTACTTGAAATGCATCATTCACAATCAAACCTACAAGATAGTTTATGTGAGTATTAAGAACTTTTTTAATTTGTTCAAGGTATTTTTCAAAGATATACCTTCGGCTAGGAGATCATGTATGATGACTTGCAACTCCTACACTTGAGAGACAACCGATTTGCTATCTATCATTTTAAAGCCCAGGAACCGTGCAACAAGGAATTTCTTAATTCCCGCATCCTCTATTTTATATTTTCGTTCAAGTGCCCCCCACAATTCCTTCGATGTCTTAGTTCCACTATAGATATTGTAGAGGTCTTCTTGGAGACCACTCAGAATATAATTCCTGCAAAGAAAGTCTGAATGTTTTCAAGCTTCTACAATTACGAAACGCTCTTTTTCCGAGGTTCCCTCGGCCACCTCAGGAGCATCTTCGCTAGTGAACCGTTGCAGACACAAAGTGGTGAGGTAAAAGAACATCTTTGGTTGCCATCGTTAAGTCAATGCCCACAAATTTTTCGGGCTTCTCCGCCGGTGCCATTGTAGGCGGAGCATTTGTGCGACTTGATATGGCAATATTAGTTGCCCCCACAGATGTTGCTGCATCTTACATTTGACTATCGCTTGTCATTTTTTATGTCACCACAAGACAAAAAATACGTAGTATTTTCAGAATACTACTTATAAAGTTAAGCAACTTTAAACTTTTCTTCTTGTTTCTAGTTGACAATGAAGTTTTTATGACTTCCAATTGTCAACCGAATGATCTTTAACTTGTGATGAAGTTTTTATGAATTTAAATCACTAGTTAAGTTCAGGCGGAGTAGAAAGTTAAAACTTTAATCTCCAAAAATAAGCTATACAGATTCTGAAACTTATTTCCTTAAGATTGTTATTTCCTTCTATGGGTACGCAGAATCTGTATATGTAGAACAACAACTTCAACGTTAGTTCTATGTTTAAAAGCAAGAACACAATAAAGTGCAGCAAATATCCTCAACACAAGATCAAAGTGATCTTTCTTAGAAGCGTATTTTATTTTCAGAAATAAAGATGAAAATAGAAATGGCCAAGTCTCCCGAATTCACGGACTTTCCTTAAGGAAATAATTCCCCTCACTGTACCCAAGGTTGCAGAATTTTCCTCCCAGGATAAAATGGCCAACCATACCAACTGTAGCGGTACCTCAAACAATTGGAATATCGTCGAACTCACTTAACGGATTGACTGATCACACAGAGTATTTGTAAAGACAAAAAGAGAGTTTATTGCAGAAAAATTCATATCAAAACCTGTGAATGAAAGCAGGTTTATATAGCCTGTGAGATGCCTCTTCGAAAATCTTATGACAATATCTTGCTAACCTAGTGAATATACTTATTCAATTGCAACTAGCAATGATGGCATCAGAAGTTGTGTGTAAAGAAGGACTCCATTAGAATTTGCGAACACTCGGACATATAACAAATATCCTAGCTACTTGTATCTCTTCCAGTATTCGAACTTTCGAAGCATTTTTAATTCCTTAATTTTGTGGAGTGAACTCATTGTTAGCTCTCCATCTTCAGTGTATAGTGGTAGTTGCTAATTCTCCAACAACAACAACAACTAAACTTCAGTCGCAGACAATTAAGTTGAGGGTCGGCTACATATATAAGTCCTCACTAACCATATTATTCCGCATTTAAATTCATATAGGGTACTTTTTATACAATTAATAAAAATGAGAAGTACTATAAGTTCTCCATATATGCTAATAATAAGAATCTCAATCCAAGAAGATTGAATAAGGCATGAAAGGACTCGAGTCGCGATATATAGAAGTATCATGTCAAAAAAAATGAATGGAGGATCGCACCACCTAACGGCGTAACTTTATACATCATGTCCAAACACTATTTCCTTCCACCAAGTTGCTATGCTAAATATACTAAGTCCTCACAAAATGTCTAATCTAACATGATCGTTCTCCAATAGATTGGTAGTGTGGCTAAACAACTTTACTATCACAAGATATAGTAACAATATTTTTGTTACTATTCTCTTCTCCATTATTTTCCGCGTTGCTTCTTCATTATTGTATATTTCCTTTCCATACTTCATTTTTGTCACGACCCAAACTACTGGACCGTGCGGGCACCTACGCTATTCTAAGCAGCTAGGAGAACCCTTATTACCCAACTAAAAATATGCGGAAGACTTCTGGTTTTTAAGGGAATACTGAATTAAGTATAATAAAGTAAATTAAATATTAATAAATAATTTTTTTTATAAAACTTCTTACAAGTATCCTTCACTATCCCAAAACTTTGCCAGACATGTACAAGAGCTATCTACTATAGCATAGACTGGCAATAAAATAAATAATACGAAGATTCTAACATCTGCCAGGATGAAAATGCAGAAGTTAGTGTTGAATATCGCCATCCATTTAGTAACTGCAAACTAATCTGCATCCAGTCTACACCCCAAAAAGGAATGTAGAAGAGTAGGGTCAGCACAACCACATGTACTGGTAAGCATCATCAGCCGACTATGTTAGTCCATATAATCATAAAATAGAATTAAGAAAAATAAATCATGACATCTTAAATAGAATATAATTCAACTAAGGTTGTAATAACATTATTATTTTACCTATATAACTTACATCATCCAACTACACTTCTAACTCCATCATTATTATATTCACTACTAACATACTCTAGCCTCATTAATTCACACAATCAACCACAATCCAACACTAATACATTACTATTCCTCTTTATTCGCCTTATTTTTTTCCTTACTCATATTCACAGGAACAAACTCGTAATCATAGACAACCCACACTAAACTCTCGGGCTAATAACCAAATGTTATCTTATAATATTAAAGAATGATAACTAGTTATTCTGGTAAGCTACAATTGAAACATGTATAAATAAAGCAAGTCAACCAACATATAAGTAAGTACAAAGTTTCACTTGTTCAAATACATATCACACAATCATATACCCAATGAATCAACAATACAACAATAACCGATCAAATAGTGCTCACAAACAAGTCATATAACCATCAAGAGTATCAACCATACTGTAAACATTCACAAACTCAACACAAATATGTACACGCATGTTATGAGACTTATTTTTTCCCAAATAGTCATGACCTGCAGGGAACAATCTATATTCATGTACCGTACCGGCGTGGTACCCGATCCACCATATACATATCCGTATCGGCGTGGTAACTGATCCATCATATACATAACCGTACCGGCGTGGTACCCGATCCAACATAAGCATATCCATAATGTCGTGGTATCCGATCCATCATATACATATCCGTACCGGCGTGGTATCCAATCCAATATATACATATTCGTACTGGCATGGTACCCGATCCATCATATACATATCCGTACCGGTGTGGTACCCGATCTAACATATACATGTCCGTACCGGCGTGATACCCGATCCACCATAAACAAATAATATTAATATCAAATTTACACTTCCTCACAGCATGCAACACGATGTACCAACTTTACAAGTACACTTATAGTCATGAGACAATTCCATCAAGTAAATTTCAATAATCATTTATACACGCAGCAAAAATTTCAAGCATGTCCGAATACCAATCAATAAGTATCCAATTTAGAAGCATACACACAGTTAAGTAGAGTATAAACTCCAATTAAATCGTAACTTACTATATACATTTTATTAAATTCACACTATCTTTCGGGATGCAATACGACTTACTAAATTTATAAGTGTGCTTAAAATCATAAAGAAATTCGATCAAGTGTTTTCATTTATCAATATTCTGGCCCTCTCACGGGTATTATTTCAATAATTCACCACGATCATCAACAAGCCATTCATGGCATTAATACAAGGAATTATTATTATCAAACAAGCCTCTCATAGACACATTTCAATAAATCATCATTATGACCAATTTAGCCTCTCATGGGCATCCAATAGATAAAGTGTTTTTATCAATACCAAAACAAGAATATCATAAAATAAATCACAATTTAACACTTAAGCATGCAAGTCACTATTGGAGTATTACTTACTCATTAATTATTAAAATGTCACTACCTTTTTCCATATAATAAAATCATTACACTTATTTAAGTCATCTATCCTTTAGATATTACTATGCTCATCAATACTTGATCCTATCATAATTCTCCTCGTCATATTATTGTCCAATACATGCAACTTAATATCATTATAACTCAACTAGGTTCATCACTAGAACAACTAAGAATTATCATGTCCACATACTTCGTTTACAATAATCTCCTTGTGGGGACATAGCACATAATATCACAAGTATCACATAATTAATCAATAATATAGTTTCGGGATTAAAGTTAAGTTCTCGTATCTTTATCCACCTCAATTTCATGCCCGCAGGCCTAGACATGCTTTCTCCCATCAATTTTAAATTATGAAAATATAAAATAACACAATCTTCTTCTCATTAAACCTGACCTACCTGGACGCTAAGTTTTTGGAAGAATCAAGCTGCAACAAAGATGCTCTGTCCTTTCCTTTATGCCTTGGAATAATCAATCATCTAAAAATCAAGTAATTATAAGTAATTAAATAATTACTCTTCAAACAAATATATTGGGGATTCAAACCCACTAATTCTGCCCTTAATTCAAGGGCTATATCATTCTCCAAGTTCAATTAATCGTTAATTAGCCCTTTCAAGTTTAACTCATCTCTATTAATGGAGTTTTTATGCTAAAGATATCTTTACGGATTCAAGGTTTTGAACCATCAAAATTCATAATCTGGTTTATGAAATTCATGCTAGTAATCTTTAATTAATAGTTTAGAATCATCTCTAGGTCATATTAAAAACACCCATGAGTATTCCCCAAAAGAATTCCACCATTAAAAGTCTTTTAAGGATTCCAAGATGTTAAAGAATTAAAAGACGAAGAAAATAATGAAAAAACTTACCTCAACGAAGGAATTTCACCTTAAGCTTTGAAAAATCACCTCTGTAGGGTTGGGGTATGAAATTTGGGGGTTTTATACCTAAAATACGACTGAAGTTGATTTAAATATCATCAGAATTTACGCTACAGCAAAATTCCATTTCAGCCCAGACAGTGCTCAGTAAAGCAATCATATCTTTTTACTCCGAATTTAGATTGAGGAACGGTTTGTTGTGTTGGAAAGAGGACTCAGTGATCTTTGATTTGGTAGGTATTCGGACCCCTAACTCCATTTGAAGTTGGCTCTAATAGAAACCCATATCAAAACTGTATTGGAAAAAAAGTTTTATACTTAACTTTGTGTTAGGAATATTGCACGACCTTAATTCATACCTAAAGAACTTTCACACTAAAGTGTTGATATTATCACTCATGAATAATTAAATTCATCGGGCTTGAGTCTATCTAGACTCTTTCGAAGGCTAAAATCTTCGCTGAAAAGTTTGAGGTGACCTAATAAATAAAATATTGGCTATTTTGGACAGAAGTTAATATTATGGAATGAAAAATAAGAATTTTCATGAATTTATTACGACTAATTTAGTAACGACGAACTGGGGAATTTCTATCTTCTCTCTTAAATAGAAAAAGCTTCACAAAACCAGAATCTAAGTAGGTAGATTGAGAGATTTGTTTAATTGTTTCTGTTATTCTACTTTCTACCATACTATAAAGGGGAATAAGGACGTCGACATGCTTGCTCTGTTTCTTAAGGGTAGTTTGGTAATTCAACTGATTATATGTTGAATATTTGTCGGATCTATTGAAATGTTGTGGGCCACTTATTAAACTACAAATCAGACTACTTTGCTTAAATTCCTTCCATACCCCTTAAGCTAATTTTCTGAACCCATCTTTTTCAATCACACGTGGCCTCAATTGCAGGCTTAAATTCATTTTAGTTGGCCCTCTTTTTAAAAAAAAATTGTTTTAGTTTACTTGTCCAACTTATAAAATCAAGATTATTTTACACAAATTCTTCTCATTCTACCCTTGATAGTATTAAATATAACCACACTTTTCAAAATTTTTGAAAATAACATTTTATATTTTCAATTCAAACTTTATGAAGCTTTACTTTTTTTCTTCTTTTCAAGAGTACTACTAGTATTCCTGTAAGAAGATACCATGCACGACACCACTTCTTTTCAAGAGTACTTCACTACTAATTTTTCATGCTTAATTAATTATTGAATCTTACAATGTTAAGAAGGGTAAAAAGGTAAAGTATACTCCTAATTATTGGATTTCTTAATGGGTGTGCCAAGTTTGAAAGGGCCATCTAATTCGAAACGGGGGGAGTAATTTTAATATATGCGTGATTCACTTTTAATATGTAATGTAAATTTTTTATCAAAACAAGTATAATCCATTTAAATTACGTATAATACATCTATATTGTATGCATAATTAACTTTTAGTACATTGTGTAATATATCTATATTGTATCATAATTCGTTTCTAACATATAATGCACATTTTTAACCAAAACTTCGTCGACATGCCTATTTAGCAGAGTTTCAATTTAAATTTTTTTATATTTTTCTCCATTTTAATTTATTTATCTTATTAAATTATATTAAAAATATTACAAATGAAAATAATTAACTTATATTTAGATAATTTCTATTTGAAAAGTAATATAAATACCAATCATTAACAACTGCAAATATTTTTAAAAAAAAATTAATTTACTCTCGATCTTATATGGGTGTCAAATAACGACTTAAAATATTTTTATATAAATTTTATTAATCTAAATATAATAATATATGCATAATTAAGAATCTATCAACTAAGCAAATGAAGGTTTTGATTAAACGATATAATTATGCATAACTTACACTCTTTTAAAATATGTAATATATTTCAAAAAAAAATACGTAAAAAAAATACAATAAATCACAATAATTAATAACTTAATTTAAAAGGTATATAAAATTTGGTTGACTATCGAAATTATATCATTGCCACCTATATTTATTTAGAAGAAAAAATATTATAAATCACAATAATTAAAAATTTAAACTATTGAAAAAGATTATAAATTAGATCTTAAGGTATCAAATAGTTTATAAATTAGATCTTAAAGTATCATAAAGGTTGTGATTTATAATACTTTTTATTCTATTCCATTTAAGTGACACTGATATAGTTTTGAGAGTCAAATGAATATTTTGTATCTTTTATATTTTTTAAGTTGTTAATTATGTAATTTATAATGCTTTTAGCATAATTTTTCAATAAGATATGAATACTCTCTCTGTCTCAATTAACATGGTACAGATAAAATTTTGATAGTATAATACGTTTTATCTCATTTTAAAGTAATATATATTACTTT
>NC_061122.1:218632892-218638045 GCF_002878395.1 Capsicum annuum | reverse complement strand
ATATTATTATTTTTTGAATACTTAGATGACTTATAATTATTACAAGCAGGCATGTCGACCTTGTTCCTGGTTATCGCCACTTATTATTAAGTGAAAAAATTTATAATACTTTTATTGTGATTTCAAATAATACATGTTAGTTTTCTTGTCCAAACTTTTGTGGCATTGAGAGTTATATTTTTCAAAAAATTAAGTTTTTAATTATTCTGATTTATAATACTTGTTCTTCTATTTCAATTTAAGTGGCACTGATATAATTTTGAAAGTCAGCTAAATATTTTATATCTTTTAAATTTTTGAATTGTTAATTATTGTGATTTATAGTATTTTTTTAGAAATATATAACAAATTAGATCAAATTTTTGTAGCATTGATAATCAGTTATATTTTAAAAATAATTTAAGCTTTGAATTATTATGATTTATATATAAGTATTTGATATCAAATATAAACGGATGCATTCATCAAATAAATCAATTTCCAGTATACCTATGAAGCTAACCTTATTAATTACACTTTGAATTGACTACAAATATCTATGCAGTTATTTAATAATAGGTGTATTATCAAAAAATGATGAACTTATCTTAATTTCATAAACTATACAAGTAAATTGAAATAACAAATTTTAGCATGGAGGCCATCTAAAATAAAATGGAGGAAGTATATCACAAATTTCTAAGAAAAACTTATTTTCTTTTGAATTTCCATTTCTTTCTTCCTAAGATCTCATGACTTTAATCCTGTAAGTATTAAAATTAACAATTTATTTTTAAAGTGAAGGCTGGGATTTGTCTAACGATTATTACAAAAAACAGGTACTAAATAAATTACTACAATATTATCAAGTCATTAAGGCCCTATTTGTTTGCACTTAATGAAGGTCTGAATCTGAATGGTTCAGACTTCAGCCTATTAAGTGCATTTGTTTATTTTTTTTAAAAGAGCATCTTAATATATCTGAAAACATCTGAATGGATCAGATGTGAAAAGAAGTCTGAATGCATTCAGACTCTTTTTAAAACATAATTCATAACTCTCTCACTTCATTATTTCCTCTCTCTTTTCAAGTTATCTCTCTCTCTCTCTTCACGTTTCTCTCTCTCTCTCTCTCTTCCTCTTCACTTGCTTTCCTTCTCTTTTAGGTATGATTCACCAAAATTTTTTGTAAATATTTTAGTTATCAATTCATTATTTGCTAAACTCTAAATTTTTGCTTGCAATTTTTTGTTTTGATTATAAAATTTGTAATTCTTTGGATAATAAAATCTTATGTGTGCCTGTTCATAACGTAACATTGAACTTACTAATGATATTTTCACTCAGATTTCATGGTTAACAAATAAACATATGTCCGTTCTCGTATTAATTAGTTATTCAAATACTTTAATATTTATGCATCTAAGTCAAAATTATATCTAATTAATTATTTTAGTTTGTTGGATCAGTTTAATTGACAGATTACTTTATGTTGAATTTAATTTTTTATAATTACATCATATCACAATAATTTTTAATCGATATATATATTTTTAATAATTTAAATAATTCAATAATTATATTTAACATAATATATTTATCTTTAAATATTTTAATTATCACTCAAATAATAATTTTGTTGTTTAATTTAATACTTTATGTAATATTTTTTTCATATAATATAATATTTTATTACTTTTTAAATTTTAATTGCATATTTATTACAAATAAATAATTACGTATATTCAGATGTTAAAAAATAAACAGTCTTAATCATTCAGTATTCAGATCTAGATACAGCATCTTAATCATTCAGATATCCATTTAGATTCAGAATTCTTAATCTTAAAAAAAACAAATCCACCCTAAGTCAATCATATATTTGGTAGAAATCGGAATAAGAATGAAAACAGATGGAAATAAAATTGTTGAACCAGGATGTTGTAAAGTTGTTGGGAGCTTGAGGTCTGTCAGAGTAAATAAATAGCAAATTGTGGAAAATTTTACAATGGTTGGGACACAACCAGTAATAGTTGTGGGAGGACACCGCATATTTGCGACAAGTGTCTCTGTGGGGACCCTTTTGTCAGCACTCTCTTTCACTTTATTTTCCTCCATCAGCTCCTCTTCTCTGTTTTTTTTTTTCGTGTCTCCAAACTCTTCTTCCTCTTCTTTATTTTAATTCTTTTTTTTTTGTATTACTACTTTTCACAAATATTAAATAGGTAAATGGATGGCTAATTTAAATTTTATCAAAATGAATTAACATTAATCTGGGATTGCGCCTATTTTTTTTAAGGATAAATTACATAAATCCCAAACTTAGGAGATTATATTACCTAATATTCCTTACTTTTTTAAAATTTACATAAAATTCCAATTTTCAACTTTACTCTTGATACATTTCAACAAAATCCCGTATTCTATTTTTATTACATCATTAGCTCATTCAAGCTATTTATTTCTTCAAATATTTCTTTCCCTAAAATATCTCCCTTATTATCAACAATTAATTCATCTTTCTTCCTGATTTTTTCTCCTCCATTAACGCTTAAATCATCTCTTTCCTGATTTTTTCTCCTCCATTAATGCATGGATTTTTTTTCCTCTACTAAAATCTCTCCATTTTTTTTTTGAAAAAAAAATCTGTTGATACATATATAAATTTATTAGTTATCCATACATTTTTATTTCTTTTAATGGTGATTCATATGAATGATAAATATGATATCATTATATGGATATTATGGCGATTCATACAATAGATACATTTTGTATGATATTAATGAGTGATACATATTGTATTATGGTGATTAATATAGTAGATACAATTATTTATTTCAATTATTGGGTGATTCATATGACATTAATGAGTGATATATATATACATATATATGATATTATGGTGATTCATATGGTAGATACAATTATTTATTTTAATTATTGGGTGATTCAAAATGAAAGGTAATGGTGTAGTCAATGTAGGAAACAAAAGTAATAATAATTTTTTTAAAAAAAAAGACTAAAAGCAGAATAGAATTAGAATTGTTATCTGTGTGAAACACAAAATCCTTTACTACATAAAAGTAAAGACGGAAAAAGAGAAACATAATAAAAACACCTAAATTAAATCTAAAAAAAGAGAAAAATTAGATATCTTTCCTTAAATAAAAAAATATAATGAATAAAAGAGAATCTATTATTTCCTTAAATAAATATCTTTGTCAGTTTCAAATGTATCATTTTTTTATATGTATCACCATTTCAAAAATCGAGATAAAATGTAATTAACAAAATAATCGAGATTTTATGTAATATCACTTAAAGATTTCGAGATTTATGTAAGTTACCCTTCTTTAAAGTATTTTCTGTTATATTTAAAAGATGTGACCTTTTTCTTAATTTTTTTGAATTAATTTTTAGACTTCATAACTTAAGATTTCTATTCATTGAGTTAATTCTTTAAATAACCATTCAACTTAGCGAAATTACCTAATCATTTTTGAATTTTTGCACCTTAAAATCTTCTTTAAGTCCTTACAAAAACATAATCAATCTCATTTTTAATTATTACAAGGACAAAATATTAAAATAGACTTAATAAAAAATAATTAAATAACTTTTAATATTTTTGTTCTATCAAGTCACTCTTTATTTCATAATCCCTCTCTTGTTTAAGAAATACAATTTGACCTTTTTACCCTTAATAATATATTCATTTGTATAGTATATTATATAAATACCTTTTAAAAAATTTAAAAAATAATTTTTATGTGTTAATTTAAATTGGATGGCTTTTTATATGATAAATAAATAAAAGAGTGATTTATGTGTGATAAATTTGATAGTTAAATAGATTTTATATATGTAAAAGATTTTTGTATGATAAACTCAAAGTTGAATAACCACATGTAAAATTATTTAAAAATTCTTCAAATTAAATATCTAGTATTTCAATCGTTCAAATCTTAATATTCACCTACAACTGTCGAAAAATTCAACCACCCAATGAATGATAATTTTTTACTCTATATTTTTATTTCTTTTTTATTTTTCATTTAGTTACTACAAATAATTAAAAAAAGATCAAGGTTGATATTACTATTTTGTCACCCTGATTTATCTGTTTTATTTGATTTTGTGAAATTAAATATCATTTATAAACAAACTTAAAAATAAAAAGTATGACATGCTCATTAAAAAAGAGATGAAGTGAGAAGAATAATAATAACATACATGGACCCATAATATACACTTATCAATTAATGAGAACCTCGTACAAACAAGGCCCACCTCACCCACCATTAATTTTTCCGCAAATTGTAATGTAGAACCCACAATTTGTACTACTCCAAAGTTGTTGTGAAAACTGAAATAGCTGTTGTGGACCCACATGTAAAAGATATTATTCCAATTCATGGGCAAATTAGTCAATGCCACACTTTTCTTTTCTATTTCTTTTCTATTATATAGAAGTGGTCAAACACCTCTTCTAATTACCAAAAAAACAACTACTTCCATTTAATTACATACCATACCCCAATATATAATAATTTTATTATTTCATCATAATAATTTAAATATTTAATATATTCTATTAATTTATATTAATTAATTATAACTACATATTAAAAGTAAATTTTTTTATTTATTTAATTGTCTATCATGTTCAAAACTAATTTACTACCACAAATCACAATAATAATAACTTAAAATATTTAAAAGACATACACAAATTTTATTGGCTCTAACAAAAAAAAAAAAACCTCTACTCGCACTTAATTACATACTATGCATCAATATATAATAATTCAATTGTTTCATCATAATAATTAAATATTTAATATATTCTATTAATTTATATTAATTAACTATAACTACATATTGGAAGTAAAAAAATTTTATTTATTTAATTAGCTATCATGTTCAAAACTAATTTGTTACCACAAATCACAATAATTTGTTACCACACATAGAAATTTTATTGACTCTCATTCTTTTAGCAATGTCACATAAATTGAGATAAAAAAAAGTACTGCAAATCATAATAATTAACAATTAAAAATATTTAAAAGATATATAAAAATTTTAGTTGACTCTCAAAATTGTATCGAAGCCACATAAATTGGGACACAAGGAGTAAATATATTATTTGATAATTACGTAAAAATTAT
>NC_061122.1:218617701-218632792 GCF_002878395.1 Capsicum annuum | reverse complement strand
AAAGATATATAAAAATTTTATTTGACTCTCAAAATTGTATCGAAGCCACATAAATTGGGACACAAGGAGTAAATATATTATTTGATAATTACGTAAAAATTATTATAAATCACAATAATTAACAAGTTCAAATACCTTTTTAATAATAGATAAAAGTTCTATTCAACTCTCAAAATTTTATCGGTTCAGCATAAATCATGACAAAATAAAAAATTATCTTAATTAATTGCAACTAAATATTTAAAGTAAATCAATTTTATTATTTTAATTGACTTTTATATAGAAAATTGATCTTTTTATTTATTTATTTATTTATTTTAGTAAATTGAAATTTTAAAATTATTTTTTCTTATATATAAATACTAATATTTAAACTTAACTTTAAATTTTCAAAGAAAAAAATTAATAAATTTAATTTAATAAAATAAATTTCTAATGAATATTTTCTTAGAATTTGTGTTGGGTCAATATGTATCAAGTTAAAAATAAAAAATATATATATATATTAAAATTTTATTATTGTGAAAGATAAATATAATGCACTATCCAATAATGTTTAATAATACCATATTTTGCATATGCAAATATAGCATCCCGTATTTAATTAATATACTATTTCGGTGAATTATAGATGATTACTATTGGATATGATAAAATTATATTAATTTTTATAGTAATAACTTAATCAGTCGCTCTTAATTAATTATTATGAGTCATCTAGGTATTAAGAAAATAAATAATATTTTATGAAAAATAAAATAGACATAAAATGCGAAATTAACTCTTAATGTTTTAAATTAAATTTTCGTCTTTCGAACGATGATTTTACTATATCACTCCTTATTATAAGTCATTTATGTATTAGAAAAATAAGAATAACAAAATGATATGTCAACATAAAATATTTGATTTACTATCAAAATTATAGTAGTGCCACATAAATTGGGACGGGACAGAAAAAGATAGAAAACATCATATATTATTTGAAAATTAAATAAAAAGTACTGTAGCTAATTAAAAAAAATGACTAATTTCTGCTTCAGTTGCTTCAGTCGTGATTTTACTATATTACCCCTAATTACTTATTATGGTTATTTAAGCATTGTGCAACATGAGTTGAGATAGAAAAAAATATTATAAATCACAATGATAAAAAATTTAAATTATCTAAAAAATATAATTGGCTATTGTCGACACAAAACTCTGGACAAGGAGAGTAACATATATTATTCAAAAATTACATAAAAAGTATTATAAATTACAATTGTAAACAACTTAAAATATCAAAAAAAAATTAATATGTTATATATTTCAAAAAAAAATACATGAAAAATACTAGAAATCACAATAATCAACAACTTAAAAAATTTAAAAGATATAAAATATTTGGTCGGCTCTTGAAATTATATTAGTTTCACTGAAATTGGAATAGAAGAAAAGTATCATAAATCACAATAATTAAAAATTTAAATTAGTTTTAAAATATAATTGACTATCAATGCCACAAAAATTTTGACAAGAAAAGTAACGTATATTAATTTGAAAAGTACATGAAAAATATTATAAATTACAATAGTTAACAATTTAAATTATCTAAATACATATTAAAATAACATATGTTGAACTCAAGCTAGATTCCGGATGAATCCTAGAAAACATATGCAATCCTTTTATTAAAATTTTTTATTTAAATATATCAAGATTGAAAAGACAAATAAATATCTTAATGTTGGACCCGTGCTGACAAGGGTCATGCTTGTCTAGTTAATTAACAAAGCAGGTACAGTGGTACTTATTAGCAGCTAATTGAGTAGAATTCAACATTGTTGTCAAGTCCAATTCAACATAGTGAACAAATAAACGTGCTTTGTTAGGTTGATATACACAATCAAAATATCTTTTTCATAAAAGAAAAGACATACAATACTCTCTCAACTTGTTCGACTTTTTCAAAAAGATACTTAAACGATACAGGCGACCTATTATCCCACGAAACTTACCTAAATCATTAAAAATACACCCTTTTGACTTAAATTTTGCCTCTGGGTGTAGACTCGCATGGCAGGCGCGTGAATACTTAAAAATTGACTAAAATAATCAATTAAAACCTGCCACGTGTAAATAATTTGATCTATAATTTATCTTTTATTTTAAAAAAATTAATATTTATTTACTTTTTAAAATTATCCCTTACCCCCTCTCCACCCCCCCCCCCCCCCCCAACACCCCCCCTCACACACACACACAAAAAAAATAATCGTTGTCTTCTTCACTGAACACCTGCATATACTACTTCTCTTTTTCTTCTTATTCTTCTCTATCTTTAAAAACTCTTTTTTCTACTTGAATCATAAAACTCCATTACAGTTTTTTTTTTTTGAATGATTATTTATCTATTTTTATTAAGAATCATAAAACTTCATTAAATGGAGTTTCAATCTTATGGCTACTGTAGAACTTTTGATTTATAAATTTAAATTTGTTGATAAATTGAATTTGACTATTGTCATAGAAAATTAGAATTTATTAGAAGATAGTGGTGTTTTCATTGAAAGTTAGAGACGATGAGCCAACGTCGAACGAGAGGGATGGGGTGGGGGATTATGCTTCTGCAGCGAGGTGAGTGCGTGTTTTGATGGTGGTAGTAGTGGTGTGTGATGGTGGTGGGTGGGTGGGATTGAGGGGGATGGGTTGGGGGTGATAAATAAAATTAAAGAAGAGAAGGTATAAAATAGAGTTAATACATAAAAATGACCCTAAACTTGACACCAAATTATAACTTTGACCTTAAACTTTGATAGTGCATAAACAGGACCTTTAACTATTCAAAACCTAAACAAATATGACCTCCGATTTTGCAACCCCATAGGTGAGTCTCACTCGCGCCTACGTGGAAAGGTAATCCAATCACATGGTGCCACGTCGTTAAAAGGGCTGATTGGAGAGAGGTCATATTTGCGCAGTTTTGAATAGTTAAAGGTCATATTTGTGCACTGTCAAAGTTTTGCTTATTATTATTATTATTATTATTATTATTATTGTTATTATTATTATTATTATTATTATTATTATTATTATTATATTTTTTTTTATTTCTATAGTAGCAACACCTAACTTTTTTTTAATTTTAAAAAATTATTATTATTATTATTTATTTATTTATTTCTATAGCAGCAACACCTAACTTTTTTTAATTAAAAAAAAGCCACTAGCAGGAATCGAACCCGCACAGTAGGCTGAAGAAAGCGCCCAAAAAGAGCAAATAACACCACTGGGCTATCTAAGTGCCTTGTTTCATGTGGTTCAACATTAATATACGTACATAAATATACATTTTCTATCTTATATATATACAACATATTTTTTTACCGTGAACCCCATGGCAACCACGTAGGTCCGCCCCTCTTTAATTTAATAACGTTTTAATAACGTTAATTTAATAACATTTTAATTACGTTAATTTGATAACGTTAATTTAATATACTACTACTATCCTTAATAACATTAATTTAATAACGTTTTATTAAAACTATAATTTATTTACTATTAGTATAGTTTCATCTTTAATTTAATATTTAAATAAATAATATTTAGATATATTATAAAACTTAAATTCGTCCTCTGCTTTATAATATATATACATACCTGCTCAATTTTTCCATATGAGGCTGACCCGCCTAATTAATAAATCTTCAATGTTGCTCTTTTTCCGCAATGACAAAAGAAATTAGATGTCATTTTCATCTTTGAGCCGAAAATAATGAAAAAATAATAATGAAGAGTCATTTAAAGGTCATATTTGTGTAGTTTTGAATAGTTAAAGGTCATATTTGTGCACTGTCAAAGTTTAAGGTCATATTTATGTATTATGCCCTTAGATTTTAAGCTGGACGCGCCCAGTTTTACGTGTTGAACACGCGTTTTGCCACGTAGGATTGGAGGTCATATTTGTGCAGTTTTGAATAGTTAAAGGTCATATTTGTGCACTGTCAAAATTTAAGGTCAAAGTTATAATTTGATGTCAAGTTTAGGGTCATTTTTATGTATTAACTCTATAAAATAAAAAGGAAAACTTTATTCAAAAATATAAATCATGAAATTAAATGTATTTAACAGGTGGCAGACAATGGTTGGTGCGTGAATTCATTCTCTTTCTTGTGATTGAAATTCAATGAAAAATAGTGTATTTACAACGATTTAGGTAAGTTTCGTGAGGTAATAGGTCGCCCATATAGTTTAGGTGTCTTTTTGAAGAAGTCGGACAAGTTAGGGGTACTTTATGTCTTTTCTCTTTTAATAATGGGCATAATACATAAATATGACCCTAAACTTGACACCAAATTATAACTCGACCTTAAACTTTGATAGTGCCCAAATAGGACCTTTAACTATTTCAAACCTGAACAAATAAGACCTCTGATTTTGCAACCCCATGCGTGAGTTTCACTCGCGCCTACGTGGAAAGTTTATCTAATCACATTGTGCCACATCGTTAAAAGGGCAGACTTGGAGGGAGGTCATATTTGTGCAGTTTTGAATAGTTAAAGGTCATATTTGTGCACTGTCAAAGTTTTTCTTTTTGTGTTAAATCGACGTCATTTTTTTTTTATTATTATTATTTATTTATTTATTTCTATAGCAGCAGCACCTAGCTATTTTTTTTATTAAAAAAAAAATCTCTAGCAGGGATCGAACACGCGCAGTAGGCTGAAGGAAGCGCCCAAGAAAAGAAAATAACACCACTGGGCTATCTAAGTGCCTTGTTTCATGTGGTTTAACATTAATATACGTACATAAATATAGGTTTTCTACCTTATATATACAACATAATTTTTTTACCCAGGGGGTTCGGGTGAACCCCATGGCAACCACGTAGATCCGTTCCTGCATTAATTTAATAACGTTTTGATAACGTTAATTTAATACTAACATTTTAATAACGTTAATTTAATATACTACTACTACTATCTTTAATAACGTTAATTTAATAACGTTTTATTAAAGCTAATATATTTTTTATTATTAGTGTAGTTTCATCTTTAATTTAATACTTAAATAAATTACATTTAGATATATTATATAACATAAATTCGCCCTTTGCTTTATAATATATATACATACCCGCGCGATTTTTTCGTATGAGGCTGACCCACCTAATTAATAAATCTTCAATATTGTTCTTTTTCCGCAATGACAAACGAAATTAGATCTCATTTTCATCTTTGAGCTGAAAATAATGAAAAAATAATAGTGAAAAGTCATATTTATGTATTATGCCCTTAGATTTTAAGTTGGACGCACCCAGTTTTGCATGTTGAACACGTGTTTTGCCACATAGGATCGGAGGTCATATTTGTGCAGTTTGAAATAGTTAAAGGTCATATTTGTGCACTGTCAAAGTTATAATTTGGTGTCAAGTTTAGGGTCATAGTTATGTATTATGCCCTTAGATTTTAAGCTGGACGCACCCAATTTTGCATGTTGAACACGCGTTTTGCCACATAGGATCGGAGTTCATATTTGTGCAGTTTGGAATAGTTAAAGGTCATATTTGTGCACTGTCAAAGTTATAATTTGGTGTCAAGTTTAGGGTCATATTTATGTATTATGCCCTTAGATTTTAAGTTGGACGCACCCAGTTTTGCATGTTGAACACACATTTTGCCACATAGGATCGGAGGTCATATTTGTGCAATTTTGAATAGTTAAAGGTCCTATTTGTGCACTGTCAAAGTTTAAGGTCAAAGTTATAATTTAGTGTCAAGTTTAGGGTCATATTTATGTATTATGCCTTAAAAATAACATACATCTTTACCACAACATGTTAGAATGATGATCGAATTCATCTATTTTAATTTCATGTTTAATAAAATTAAAACGAATAATATTGCACCAAAAACTTATAAGTCAAATATATATTTGGTAATAGGGCTGGACATAAAATACCAAAAATCAAATTACCAAACCGAACCAAAAAATTTGATAATTGATATTCGATAATTTGGTATTTGATATGATATTTGGGAGTAAAATTTTAATATTTTGATATTCGGGGTTGAATTTGGTACAAGATATTAACCGTTTAGTATTCGGTATTTACCGAATATCGATTTTTTTTTGTGTGTGTGTGTATGTATATATATATAATACGATAGTCTAACCAACTAAATAGACAATAGTATTTGCCATCCCAAAAAATCTCTTGAACCTTGGTAATATATTCATAAAAAGCAACAAAAGGAATACTAAATAGGGTTTCTATTAAAATATACTCTTTGAAGTTTAAACATACATTTGCACATCTCCAACTTTAATATGATATTATCAAACACCGTACCGAACCAAAGTTTAATTTACCAATTATTGAATTACCGAATCGAAGTTTATAAGTATGGTATGTGATATCTACATTCAAATATCGATTATCGAATTACCGAACCCGAACTTTGAAAATATACCAAACCAAATACTAAACGCCCACCCATATTTGGTAATATCCAACTAGACCTGTCAACTGGGTCAGTGCGATTCAAACCGATACCGGCCAATTAAATATTATCGGTCTGTGGACCAGGTCGGTTCGGGCCCAGTTCTTAATGGGTCGGGCCGATCCCCACAATATAAAATCTCCAAATGGTTCGTGACCTGCCCACATATTATAGAACTGATTTTAACCAGTATAGACCGATTCAGCCAGGCCCAGTTTGAGAAATGGGCCAATTATTGGTCCTTTATGTAAAAAAGAAAAATTAAATTCGAATTTAAAAGTTTTTTTCAATACATACTATATACACACACTTATATACATTTAAATATGTTAAACAATAAACATATAACATATATACATCACATATTATACTACTTTAGAAAATATATACACATGTATACATTAAATATATACTACTTTAGAGTTTAGACTTTAGTCTATAAAATATATACACATATATACATACAATATAATATATATAAATATATATATATATATATATATATATATATATACTACTTAGTAAACTACATGAAACAATGTACATACAACATATATACATTACATATATACTACTTTAGAAAACATATACACATGTATATATTAAATATATACTACTTTAAACGTTTTTCTATAGAAAATATATACACATATATACATACAGTATAATATATATAGTACTTAAAATACTACTTGAAACAATATACATACAACATATGTACATTACATATATACTACTTGTCTACTTTAGAAAAGATATACACATGTATATATTATATATATGCTACTTTAGTCTATAGAAAATATATACACATATATATACAATATAATATATATACTACTTAAAACACTGCAAGAAACAATATACATACAACATATATACATTACATATATACCACTTTAGAAAACATATACACATTATTACATTATATATATACTACTTTAGTCTATAGAAAATATATATGCATATATATACAATATTGTTGTAATTTAAAGACCGAATAATAAAACTTTTTACAAGGAAAGAAAAGAGAAATAGAAAGAGATTTAAGTATATATAAGCAAGAGAATAAGATGAGTAACTTCATAGTAGTGTTTTATTGATTGTATCTATATTTTTACATGTGAAATAGAGGGGATATATATAGGCATTATATTCCTTGGAGGCATGGGCAAACTTACGGTAAGTGATCCAACGTGGCAAATCACTTACTTGTTTCACAACAAAGTAAGTGATGAGCAACCACTTACTTGTTCAAAGTAAGTGATGGGCAACCACTTGTTCACAACACTCCCCCTTGGATGCCCGTGTACAAGAAAGAAAAATTAAAAAGAAAAAGATGTACATAGTTGTTTGTAATACGCTTTGTTTGCTACCTCATTAAAAATCTTACTAGGAAAAATTCAGTGGGATAAAAACCTTGATTAAGGAAAAAAGAGTGCAGTGTGTATTTCTTACCCTGATAAAAAATCACTTAATATCTAGGAGACGACGCATCCCAATCTTGTATCTCAACTTCTCAAGGGTTGATGTTGGCAATGCTTTAGTGAACATAGCTGCTAGATTATTGTTTGAACGAACTTTTTGAACATCTATTTCACCCGTCTTTTGAAGATCATGAGTAAAAAGTAATTTTAGTGAAATGTGCTTTGTCCTGTCTCCTTTGATGTATCATCCTCTTAATTGAGCTATGCATGCGGCATTGTCTTCATACAATATTATTGAAATATCTTTTTCAAAGTAAGGCCATATGTTTTCTAGATGTGTTGAGTTATTGACGTCAACCAGATGCATTCTCGACTTGCTTTATGAATAACTATTATCTCTGCATGATTTGAAGATGTAGCAATCATGGTTTGTTTTGTTGAACGCCATGATATTGTTGTAACTTCACATGTAAACAAATAACTTGTCTGAGATCGACCTTTATGTGGGTCAGATAAATATTCTCCATCTGCATAACCAATTAATTGTGAATCAGACTCATTTGAATAAAATAGTCCCATATTAATAGTTCCTCAGAGGTATCTGAATATATGCTTAATACTATTCCAATATCTTTGTGTTGGGAAAGTATTAAATCTTGCTAATAAATTTACAGCAAAAGATATATCTGATCGTGAATTACTAGCAAGATACATTAATGCCCCAATTGCACTAAGACATGGTATTTCAGCACCAACAAGTTCTTCATCATTTTCATGAGGTCAAAATGGATCTTTACTAATATTTAGTGATCGCACAACTATCGGGGTACTTAATGAATGTGCTTTATCTATATAAAATCTCTTTAAAACATTTTCAGTATATGTGGATTGATGGACAAAGATTCCTTTCGTAAAATGTTCAATTTGTAGACCAAGACAAAATTTTGTCTTTTCGAGGTCTTTCATTTCAAATTCCCTTTTCAAATATTTTACTATCTTTGGAAGCTTTTCAGGAGTTCCAATGATATCCAAGTCATCAACATATACAACTATTATGACAAATTCAGATCCAGACCTTTAGATAAAGACACAAGGACAGATTGGATCATTTTTATTACCTTCTTTTAATAGGGATTCGCTAAGGCGGTTATACCACATGCGACTTCATTGTTTTAATCCGTATAAGAATTTCTGAAGCTTTATTGAACAATTTTCTTAAGAATTTTTATACGCATTAGGCATTTTGAATCCTTCAGGAATTTTCATATAGATATCACTGTCTAATGAGTCATATAAATATGTCGTGACAACGCCCATCATATGCATATCAAGTTTTTCATGAATTGCCAAATTGATGAGATACCTAAAGGTGATTGCTTCGACCACCGGAGAATATGTCTCCATATAATCAATGCCAGGCCTTTGCAAAAATTCCTGTGCCACAAGTCGTGCTTTATATCTTACGACTTTATTTTTCTCATTTCGTTTTCGCACAAAAACTCATTTGTACCCCACTGGCTTTATACCTTCAGGTGTTTGGACTATATGTCCAAAAACTTTGCGTTTTTCAAGCGAAGCCAATTCAATTTTGATTGCATCTTTTCATTTTTGCTAATCATTACTCTGTCTATATTCTTCGACAGATTTTGGTTCAAGATCCTCATTTTGTTGCATTATTTTATTAGCGGCATTATACGCAAAAATATTATCGACAATTATATCATTTCGATTCCAAATTTTTCTTGATGAGACATAACTGACTGGGATCTCTTTATTTTTATTATTTTTAGGTACCTGAACCTCTTCTGAGGTTTTATCAATTGTTATGTCTTGTTGCTCTTCTTGAGCAGCTTCCTACATATTACGATTATTTTGATCATTTGCCCCTCTTCTTTTTCAAGGATTTTTATCTTTGGAACCAATTGGTCTACCACGTTTTAAGTGTGGTTTAGACTCATTTGTATTAGTCAGTTGTCCTACTGGGAAATTAACTCGTATTGGAGCATTAGCAGCTGAAATGTGAGATTTTGTAACTCTTGATAGGTCAGTGAATGCATCTGACAGTTGATTTGTAATATTTTGTAAATGAATTATTCTTTGAACTTCTAATTCACATTTATTTGTACGAGGATCTAAGTGAGATAATGATAATGCATTTCAGTCTATTTTCTTTTTTCAAGTGTTTATTTTCTCCCCCTAATTTTGAATATATTGTTTCATCAAAATGACAATCAATAAATATTGTCGTAAATAAATCTCCAGTCATAGGTTCCAAATATTTTATAATAGAAGGAGATTCATATCCAACATATATCCCAATCTTCTTTGGGGACCTATTTTTATGCGCTGTGGTAGAGCAATTGGAACATATATCGCACATTCAAAAAATTTTAAATGGAAAATAATCGACTTTTGACCAAAAATCAACTGTAATAGGGAGACTTTATGATGGCTTGTGGGTCTTATCTACACAAGAGCTGCTACATGCAAAATAGCATGACCCCATATCGAAATGAGAAGTTTTGTTCTCATAAGCATTGGTCTAACGATTAATTGGAGGCGTTTAATCAATGATTCTGCTAGATCATTTTGAGTATGAACATGGGTAACCGGATGTTCAATTGTTATTCTAGTTGATGTACAATAATCATTAAAAGCCAGGGATGTAAAACTCACCAACATTATCAAGATGAATTGTCTTTATTGTATAATCTAAAAATTGTGCTCTTAACTTTATTATTTGAGCAAGTAATCTCGCAAAATGTCAAATTACGAGTTGATAATAAACATACATGTGACTATCTTGTAGATGCATCTATTAAACTCATATAATACTTAAATGGTCCACATAGAGGGTGAATGAGCCTACATATATCACCCTGTATACGTTTCAGAAATATAGGGAATTCAATTCCCACTTTAATTGTTGATGGTCTAGTAATTAATTTGCCTTGAGAACATGCAACACAAGAGAATTCTTCAAATTGAAGAATCTTCTGGTTCTTCAATGAGTGTCCATATGAATTCTCAATTATTTTTCACATCATATTAGAACAGAGATGGCTCAACCGGTAATGCCAAATAATAAAATTATTTGAATTAGTAAACTTCTGATTTACTATGACATGTCTTTCAACAGTGCTAATACTTATGTAGTATAAGCTGGACGAAAGAGCGAATAATTTTTCAAGTATATATTTATTACCCGATATTATTGTAGTAATATAAAGATATTTAATCTTTCATCATTTGTAGTCTCAATATGATAGCCATTTTGGTGAATGTCTTTGAAACTTAATAAGTTTCTCTGAGACTTACTACAATATAGTGCTGCATCAATTATCAAATATGTTCCTCCGGTAAGTAATAAGTTAGCTTTTTCGGACCCTTCAATTAAGCTTGCACTACCAGATATAGTATTAATATTTGCTTCATTCATCACCAAATAAGAGAAATATTTCTTATCTTTTAAAATAGTATGTGTGGTAGCACTATCTATAAGACGTATATCATCATAACTGATTTTGGATCCTATTGATGATTGGGGAATTTTCATATGCTTCAAAAAAACATCAATAAAATTTTTGAAAAAAGCTATAATAAGAAATTGCGTTAGAAATGTAGAAATTAGAGATGCATAGTACTTTAATAAAATAGAAAAACATAATTGCAAACGAAAAAAAATAATAACTTTCTTTACAACTTATTCTCCAATAAGGTAATCAGTTCTTCAATCAATATCTTCATAGAAATCTTCAGCTCTCAAATGAGTAATATCTGAGAGGCCCTTAAAGTCATCACTTTTGTAAGCAATGTTTGCCTCAATATCATTATATGTATTTGATGGAGCTTCTTCATCATCATCACCTCGAAAGGTCAAGTGCGCTTCCACATCATTTTCTTTTCTTTTAAGGAAAGCTTGATAAAGTTTGATAAAATGATCAGGCGTACAACAAACACGTTCCCAATGACCTTTCATCCCATATCGGTGACAAATATTAACTTTACCCTTTGAAGGATTATTTTGAGAACCTTTATTGTTCTCATGTTTATTTTCACCATTATGATAATAATTATTTTGTCCTCTGCCATGTCATCACCCACGTCCACGACCGCGATAATAGTTTTGCCTTATTTCAGGCTGATCATGCGCTGCTACAACATTCACTTCAGGGATGGAGCAGATCCAGTGGGACAAGTTTCATGATTTTTCATTAACAAAGTATTATTCTGCTCTGTCATAAGTAGGAATGTAATCAATTCAAAATATTTATTAATCCTTTTTCACGATATTGTTGTTGTAGCAATACACTAGAAACATGAAAAGTGGAAAAAGTTTTCTCTAGTAAGTCCTCATCAGTGATGGTTTCTCCACATAATCTTAATATTGAACTTACTTTATAAATAGCTGAATTATACTCAACTACAGTTTTAAAATCTTGAAATCGAAGGTGTATCCAGTCATATTTAGCTTTCGATAATACCGTTAATTTTAGGTGGAGATATTGGTCCTTCAAGTTGGTCCATAATTCAAGTGGATCTTTCATAGTTAAATATTTTTTTTAATCCTTTGTGGAGGTAATGACGAAGAAAAATCATAGCTTTTACTTTATCTTGACTTGATGTGTTATTTTTTTGTTTAATAGTATTCCCAAAACCTCTAGCGTCAAGGTGAATTTCAGCATCAAGGACCCATGATAAATAATTCTTTTGGGTAATATCGAGTGCCACAAACTCAAGTTTTGATAAATTTGACATAGTGAAACTATCATAAAAAGATTAATAAGTTAGATATAATGATATTTTCAAAAATAAAATAACCATCTCAAATAAATTTATATAGAATCATATATTGTTAATAGATTATTATCAAAAGTTGGTTTCCTTTAGCAATTTATATATATATATTTTTTTGTGTGTGTTTAGAATTTGAAAATAAATAATTACATAATAAATACGTACCTTATAAGGGATCTTGTGCTGATAACGTGTTGTAATTTAAAGACCGGATAATAAAACTTATTACAAGGAAAGAAAAGAAATATAGAAAGAGATTTAAGTATATGCGAACAAGAGAATAAGATGAGTAACTTGGTAGTAGTATTTTATTGATTGTATCTATACTTTTGCATGTGAAGTAGGGGGGATATATATATATAGGCACTTACGGTAAGTGATCCAACGTGGGCAATCACTTACTTGTTTCACAACAAAGTAAGTGATGGGCAACCACTTACTTGTTCAAAGTAAGTGATGGGCAACCACTTGTCCACAACAAATATAATATATATATTAATTAAAATACTACTTGAAACAATATACATACAACATATGTACATTACATATATACCACTTTAGAAAACATATACACATGTATACATTATATATATACTACTTTAGTCTATAGAAAATATATACAATATAATATATATATATATATATATATATATATATATATATATATATATATATACTACTTAAAATACTACTTGAAACAATATACATACAAGATATATACATTACATATTTACTATTTTAGAATACATATACATATGTATACATTAAATATATACTACTTTAGACTTTAGTCTATAGAAAATACATACAAGTATATGTATAAAATATAATATATATATATATATATACTGCTTAAAATACTACTTGAAATAGTATTACATACAACACATATACATTACATAAATATTACTCTAGAAAACATATACACATGTATACATTCATATATACTACTTTAGTCTATAAAAAATATATACTCATATATATAGAATATATATACTACTTAAAATACCACTTGAAAGTTGAAACATATATATATTACATGTTATAATACTTTAGAAAATATATACACATATATACATACAATGTATACTACTAAATATAATAATACTTGAAGTCTTAAACATATATTCAAAAATTTACATACACTACTTAAAAGATGAACTTATATAGTATTTTTATATATCAACATTAATTGTCTAAGTAACATTTGCTAAAATTATTTTTATTTTTTCATTATATGTATATATGTTTGTTATGTTTATGACTTTGTGTAAAGTTTTATAGTGATATATTAAAAGTATTTAATTCAAATTAGACATTTAATTTAAATAAATAAAATATGTAAGGAGTGAATGAATCTTGTATTTTATTGATTGCAAAATGATCCAAAACTTATAAGTTACATGATTGAGAAATCTACAAATTTTGCATCATTTTTTCCAACTCATGCATGTTAATATTAACAGGAACTGCCATAGAAAAGTCAAAATCAACGGGGGCAAAATCATACATTGAACTTGATCGTGCTGAGTTCTTTCCAATAACCTTTACCTTCACAAGTTTGAATTCATTTAAGCCTATTATAGGCTAAAATTGAATCAAATCGATTCATGCACATACCTAGTACTAGTGGTTGTACTCACCCTACTTTTCTCCATCCTTCAGATGTAGATTTTCATGCGAGTGGACAGTGTGGACCTTGATTCATGTGATATTCTTTGACTTGAAATTGTGATTAACTCATACTTTTGGAGACTATCCTGACTTCCTCTATCATTTATTTATGTCCTCTTTACTTTTTTCAGAAGTGTTGCGGTTTTCAATATGACATTTTATATTAGAGTTACTCTTGTATTTATGCCAACTGATTCATAGGATTTTAGATTCCTTGTTTAGTTTCATTTGAGTATTTTTGTTGTTGTTGTTGTCATTGTGTTTGGGTTCTTTTAATGTTGCCTTTACTTCAAGTATACTAAGTTATTAGGTCATGCTTACGTATAATGGTTGGGTTGGGGTAGGTGTCATTAACAACCTCCGGGATCTTGAGTCGTTACCAAAGTCTCGTTGAACTAGAATTCTCTAAAGGACTATAGGTCACTGAAACAAGATCTTTCATTGAAGAGGCATAGTTGACGCAAAAAGGGGTCGTTGTTATGGTTGCACCAGACACAATTGAACCAACAAAAAAAAAGGGTCGTCGATATGTTTTTTTTTTCCATCCATTGTCCGGTGCCCACATTGGAGCCCCGAATAATACGGATCGCGCGTTGCAGGGCCCATTAAGGTGGCAGCGCTCCCAACGATCCATCCGGTGTCGTCGATATGGTTGCATTAGACACAGTTGAACCAACAAACTCCAAAATAGCTCCTAACTAGGTT
>NC_061122.1:218514118-218617601 GCF_002878395.1 Capsicum annuum | reverse complement strand
CCCCCCCCCCCCCCCCCCCCCCTTAAAAAAAATCAACAGTGCAAATCTATCATAAAACACATGGGTCAATCTTGATCGAATAATGTGAGAAGTCAAACTCTTAATTTATGAAAAATTATAATTTCCCCCAAAGGTTCAAATGCCTCGTAAAGCGTCAGTAACCATATCAAACCTTCAATTATGTCATGAATCACCCTTAGAAACTAATAAAATCTCAAAACTCGAAAGTGACCAACTTTTGGCTCCTAATGTTTTCTGCCATTTTATAGACAACTTTTGGCTCAATTAAAGGTTCATTTCTATCGAAAAAAACAGTTGCATCTCTATGAACCCGTTTGGATAGGCTGAAAAAAAGTGACTTTTAAAAACACTTCAAAAATTCTTTTGAAAGTACTGAAACTTATTTTTAAAATAAACAGTTATGTGTTTCGATAAAGTGTTAAAACTGAAAAAATTATAGATGTGCTTGGTAGACAATTCAATTTTAGTATAAACTATTTAATACATTTATTTTTTTAAAATATTTTCATGAATGAATAAGTTATTTGTGCTTCATTTTTCTTCTTAAAATTGAACAAAAGAGATTCAAAAAGGAGTAAAATTTGTTGTTTCTGCTATATGAATTCGTTTTTTTTTATGAATTTTGCCACACTAATTAACCCATTTTTGTTTTACAATTTTTCTTCTTCTGAAAATTGAATAAAAAACATTCAAAAAGGAGCAAAAATTATTGTTTCAGCTAGATAGGTTTATTGATTTTCCATTTTTCTTCACAAAATTGAACAAAAGCCGTCCAAAAAGAAGCTGAATTGCTAACAACCCATTAAAATTTGTTGTTCAGTCAAATAAACTATCAAAAAAATAATTCTTCTCAATTACTCATAAACCCCACAGCATCAAATTGCTAGCAATCCATTAAAGAAAGAAATAAAGATACAAAATGAGAGAAAAATGCAAATCTAAAGAGAAAACACAAGATTGATAAAAATAATATTGAAACCTTAAAACATTTTTAAGTTATGAAATGGTTATATAAAATCACCTAATTTTATTTGATAATGAATGATTGATGTTATTATCATGATATCCGTTAATATGAATTATTTTTTAAAATAAAAATCCTTTAAATTATTTATATATGGTTCTTCTACTGGCTAGAGACCCTATTTTTTTTTTATTTGCGGAATTAATCGTCTTCTTTATGAATTATAATTTTTTCGACAATAATTTGGAGTAGAAGAAACAAACAACTAACTTGAACTATTTTATCAAAAATAAATATTAATCCTAAAATGAATAAATATAGAATATTATTTTACTATTGAACTCCTAAGTTTCCAAATAAATACATTAATATTATTTTATTATTGAACTCCTAAGTTTCCAAATAAATACAATACATATAAGCTTATTTCTAACAATTTTAATTACAATTTTTGGTGGACGTCGTTAGATTTAATATCGCAGTTAGAAGTTGAAAGAAGATTGCACTCACTAAGTTTTATAGTTGAAAGTTTATTGATATTTCGTATTGTTAACTAATAAGAATCATTTAAATTCAAAGTTCAAATTTAAAGGGACATTTTTGATCTTTTTTTCTCATCTTTTGAGTCACGGTTAGCAATTATTGATTTTTAAGAAAAATGCATAAAGTTCGATGATATTACTGGAACAAAAAAAAGATAAATGACTTTATTGAGTTATTTACCTAAGTTGAGTGACAATATAAGGAATTTACTCAAATCATAGTTCCTCATAAACCCCACAAGCATCAAATTGCTAACAACTATTAAAAAAATCAAAATACAAAATAAAGAGAAAAATGCAAACCCGAAAAGAGAAACACAAAAATAGTAAAAGAGAACAAATATTTTAGGTTAAACATTTGGGTAATTTTGAAATATGTGAGAATTAGAAGGGATAAAAATGTCTTTTACTTGGTAAAACTAAAATGACTTATAATCCAAAAATAAAAAAATAGAGATGTAAAATACGGGAAATGGTGTTTCCGATGGCGGACAGATGAGTAACGCATAAGAAGTTGTTCTTGTAAGGAGAACAACAGCTGAAAACGGCTGCTAATACCCGTAGGTTGAGGAGCAAAAGGAGGAAGCCGTCCGAGGAGAGGCTCACATCTGATTAGTTAATTGATAAGGCAATAGTTTACCAAATAATGATCAGTAGCTGATTTGAGAGGATGATTAACTACATTAGGACTAATCCTTTTGACTTTAAAAAAACAATTCTTTACATTTTTTTTAAAGTATTTTTTAAAATTATCAAACACTTTAAAAAGTATAAAATGACTTAAAAATTATTTTAACCAGCTTTTAAGCTCACCCGAACACCCTCTGTGTCAAATGCTGAAGTTATGTGAGGAATTTTGGTTTGAGCCATGAATTAGCTCATAAACTGCCCGCCCCATTGCACGGCGAACAGCAACCCATATGACAAATCCTCTGTTTCGAGGCTTTCGAAGAATTGCCTTACTTTCAGTTCTCAAGCCTCTTTCCACAACTTCCTCTACCTCTTTCAGGTAAAGCCAATACTCCTCCGTAAATTTCTGTGTCACTTTTGTGGTTCAAATAAGTTTTTTTTTTTACTGTTATGTTTCATATATTTGTTAACTATTTTGAATTTATGATCAAAATTAAACTGCTTGTCTCTTGTTGAAATTGGGTTATCTTTTTTAATTTTGATTGTTCTATGTTCAATTTGGTTTTGATTATCTCGCACTATTGTCTCTATATATATCCAGACCAATTCTTGGAAACCCAGAAAGTAGTTTTTTGCACTTGCCAAGGTTAATACCACAAAACCCATGTTGGGAATGGAGGAACTTTAGCCATGGAAAAGTGAATTTTGTGATAACAAGAGATGGGAAACCCAAGTTTGAGACACATGAAGTGGAAGCACCAAAGAAGGAGAAATGGAAGACTAAGAAGAAGCTGAAACTGCAAAGAAAGAGAGAGAAGAAGAAGAGAAAAGTTGCTAACAAGAGAGATCCCAGAAGGCTTGGTGTTAAGGGGAAGAAGAAGAAGCAGAAGTTTGACACTCCTGAAGAAAGAATTAAACACAAGATTGAGACTGTGAGCTAAAGAATTTTCTTTCTTATTTTTAAGAGCTCATGGTTGTTTTTTTGCCAATAATGCTATCGTTACTGTTCTTTTCTCCATTATTTTCAGCATGGATTCTTCATTAGTGTATTTCCTTTTCATATTATTTGTAGGGAATCTGTTGAGATTGAGCTAAGATGATGATGAACCTCCATTAATGGAGTGCGTTGAGCTCTCAGTTGTGAAAGAGAAGATATTGTGGAAACTGAAAACTGATTCTCATTGTAAAACAAGAGTCTATTTATACAGGAGGAGGAGCAATTAGGCAGTACAATTAACTACAGCTAACTAACTGATGTGTACAGAATTAACCAACTAACTGCTTGATTAATTAGTTCATTTAATTAATCTCAACAGAATCTATGTGTAATTTGGAAATATTTACGCCACTTAGACCATAGTTTGTGTATTAAACACATAATTTAACCCATATTTGTGTATAAACACCTTTTATACACTATATGTTCTTCCCACATATAATACAACAACAACACACCCATTATCTTCCCACCAAGTGGGGGCTGGGGAGGGTAAGTGTACGCAGTCCATACCACTACCTCAACGTGAGATAAAGAGATAGAGAGGTTGTTTCCAATAGACCCCCGGCATTCTTCCCACGTATAATGTAGTAAGATATTGTATATTGGACTACATGACGTAAGCATTTTCAATAGTTGTATAATTTCGAAAAATTCCCTTACTTTTATATGCGGTTTCTTGGGCCGAGGGTCCTTCCGAAACAACCGATCTACCTTCACAAGGTAGGGGCAAGGCTGCGTAGACACTACCCTCTCCATACCCCATTTGTGGGATTACACTGGGTATGTTGTTGTTCTTATTGTTGTAATGCTACTGCTACTACTGAGGATTCATATATCCTCCTCCAACTTTCTTAAGATTGATGCATAGTTCTTGTTTTTTACAATTACCACTGCAACTATGACTCAGTCCCAAACTATTTGGTCTCGACTGTATGACTTCTTGGCATCTATCCTGTTCTGTTTGGACATATATGATTGTTGTCGTTATATTAGCTTAATAATCCATAATGACATTAAGAATGAACTGAATTGAAGAACTTGGGGATGAGCTTCAACCAAGTTTCTTCAATTTGGTTGACAAGAAATCAGAAGGGGAAGTCGGAAGGAAGCTGGAGGAGAATGACAAAAAAGACATATTCATGTGTTTTCTGTTGTTATTGTTAAATTTGTTGAGGACCTTTTATATTACATCTTCTCATTTGGTACTCGGAAATTAAAGTGAGATTGGGTGAAAGCGTTATTGATCCTGAATTTGTCTTTTTCCTTCTTTTCTTGGCTGTGGTTGTTGGAGCTTAATCTAAATAGTAATTGCAAAGAAGGTCTATTTTGTCTACGGTTTCAGTTGTGGAATACTAAAGTAAGAAACGAGCCTTTGTGCTTACTAATTACTTTCAATTTTTGTGTTATCTGCTGAAAACTAGGTTAGAACAAGTACCTGTATGCTGCATGGTTGCTGTCTTACCGAGGCATTAATGCCATTACATAGTTAATGTTTTGTAGCTATCTTAACCTTTTCCTGGTTTAGGGATGTGAAGGATTCAGTTTGGTCACGCTATGTTCATGTTTATAGAAGCTATGATTTGTTTTCTTCCCATTTTCCATTTGCTGCTATACAAAACCTAATGTAATTTCTTATTTTTACAAAAGTTGACATGTTTTGGCTTTGGGTCAGGCAAAAGTTGACATGTTTTGGCTTTGGGTCAGGCAAAAGTCAAAGAAGCCATGCTAATTGAGAGATTAAAGCGATATGAGGTTTCCAAAGTTCAAGGTCCTGAGGTTCAACCGCACTTTCTCACTGGTGAAGAACGATTCTATATCAAAAAGATGGCACAGAAAAAGTCTAATTATGTGCCAATTGGCCGAAGGGGAGTCTTTGGAGGTGTTATTCTTAATATGCATCTACATTGGAAAAGACATGAAACTGTCAAAGTCATATGCAAACCGTGCAAACCTGGTCAAATTCAAGAATATGCCGATGAAATTGCAAGACTGAGTGGTGGAATCCCAATTCAGATAGTTGCAAATGATACAATTGTTTTTTACCGAGGAAGGGATTATGTGCAGCCTGAAATTATGTATCCTATTGATACACTGTCGAAGAAGAGGGTAAGTTTGTTAGAGCTAATTTTCTATAATTACCTCGTAATCGCTTCTCGTGATGCATTCATGCAAAATTCACCTTTTCAAGTCTTTTGCATAGCCCTTCTACCATCAACTTCTAATCATCGTCACCAGCTTATTCTTCTTCGATTGATGTGTTGTTTTTAGTCTATTTGCGTGGATCCTTCATTTTGTTGATGGACTTATACCAAACATGTATGACATAGGTGTGGCTTGTGTGGATAATTTTACGTTTTTCTAAAAATATTATCAAAAAACTGCGCGTACCCGTAATAGATACATATATCTTATCCATATTTGTAGCCAAATCCATGTAACACAACTTATTATTGTTCTGGCTCATGGATGCGGTTGAGTTAATAACTAAGGAAGATCATTTGAAATCCACCTCAACCACCACTCTCCTACCCTTTTGTGACTTGTGTTATTCACTCAACATCACAAAAGAATCAGATCCTTCATTGCACCATATATACACCCGTAGCAGTTTGCAGTTCATCTCTTTTATTCAATGTTCTTTACTGATTCATTTATTATAAATTTACATGGAAAGTTGGGTTGGTTTCACCTGGAGTGTTAACAAAGTTATCTGTCACTTTGTATCCAAAAGAGCATAGTAATGATCTTATTTTGGGCAACTGGACTTCTGGATACTTTACCTACCTATTTTTTGCCCTCACTGTCTACTCACAGCCTTTATTAGTCTCATAATCTGTTTCTCACATGTTTAATGCTTCTTTTTTGGGAATCAGTTAACTACACTTAGGGGTCGTTTGGTGTGAGGTACTAAGGTAAATTATCCCGGGATAAAAAAATAGTCACGGGATAAACTTTTTTATACATTGTTTGGTTGGCAATACTCGGGATAACTTATCCCGGGACTAATAATAATCCCGGGATAAGTTATACCACATATTTGGTGGTATAAGTTATCCCAAGTTAATTTATCCTTGGATAAAATTATAAATGACAAAAATACCCCTAACCCTTTTCTTTCCACTTTCTCATATATATATATATATATATATATATATATATATAAAACCTAGTTTAGGTGTACGCGCCTCGTGCGTATACCTCACTATAATGAATTTAAACGCTACACTAAATACGATATTTATTCAAATAGTAAGAGAATTTATTTAATTAGATATATAGTAGTTGTAAATATCAAAGATACAAATGAGGTAGGTGTAAAATATATTGAAAACCCCTTAAATTACAGTTGGTGTTTTAAAAAGAAAAAATAATCATAATATTTTATATGACTCAAAATTTTGATCATTAATTGTCTATATCATCATAATCATCACTCATCTTCAAGATACCTACAAAATTGGAAAAAAGAAAACTACGAAATCAATGCATCTAAGTAAATTAAATATTACAAAAATATATTTCTTTGACGTATCTTGGCGACCAAAAAAAAGAAGAAAATTCAAATCAAATAATAAAGAATCATTTAAGAACAAAAATAAACATATCTTGTTCCATATGTTCATATTAGATACTATTGTATTTTTCTAAAAGAATTCTCAATTTATAGAAGTTCAAAACTTTTTTCTTCAATAAAGAAATTATATAAATATGATTGATTTTTACTTTTTTCATTAATTATTTATCAATAATAGAATATTTTAAATTCCAAATAAACTAAACTAACACAAATAAGAGTGATTTTTTTAACCCTTTTTAGTTTTTGATAGACTTTTACTTTCCTTTTATTTAATACAAAATAGAGTTCATTTAAAAAAAAATAAAAAATATACGTAGTCCTAAAAAAGGGGCGGAGGGGAAGAATTCGATTTTAGTTGGGTTTGAAGTCCTAAAATTAATTAAATATTATTAGGTAAATTGTAAAAAGACGCTTTTATCTAAAGGACAATCTTTTAATGAAGGGCAAAAAATTCAAATCACTTTTCTAAGGGTCTTCACACTTTTAATATATTATAGATATAGATTATAGATTATATATATATATATATGTATATATATATATATATGTATATATATGTGTATATATATATATATATGTATATATATGTATATATATGTATGTATATAGTGCAGTAAAATTTATGCCGCTTCTGCTTCCTGCTGCTAGGCTCTTGAAATCTACTAAATTGATATACTGAATCATGGACTCAACACACCAGCTAAGATAGGCGATGAGAACTAATGGCCATAGTTACGGATGGGAAAAAGAGAAAAAAAATATATATATAAATACAAACAATATATTGATGGGAAAAGAGACATGAATTTCTAGCTATGTAAAAGAGACATATGAATTTCTAATTTGATGGGAAAAAAAAAAACATATAAATACAAACAAAAACCATATAAATACAAACATAAAAATAATTAACTAAAGTGAGGGTTATTTTTGTAAACGAACAATATATTTTTACAAACAATGCACTATATATTATTTTTAGTACCACAAACCAAACAACCACTAAAAAATAATACCAGCATAACTTATTCTAGCACAACTAATCCCAACATAACTTATCCCGGTATAACTTGTTTTCAAACCAAACGACCCCTTAAGGTATAAGGATTTGACTTTTAATACTTTTTGACTCTGTCATATTTACCTACATCTTTGTTTATCTATTTTTGCATCAAACATGGTATGCATTAATAGTCAATTCCCTTTCTTCAGGCTTTGGAAAAATCCAAATATGAACAATCGCTAGAGTCTGTGCGACGTTTCATTGCCATTGCTGAGAAGGAACTTGAACTCTACTATAGACATGTTGCCTTATATGATGACCCAAATAATCGGAGTTCTTACTCCATCCTTGATGATTTCAGAAGCACAAGTGAAAAGCAAAATGGCAAAATAGGAGAGGAGAACTATTCATCAAGTGAATCTATTGCCTCGGATCTTGAGTTGTCTCAAATTGATGATTATTGTTCTGATGACAAACAATCTTTAACTGAATCTGAGTTTGAGGATACTGACGAATCAAGTAGTGATGACTTGGATTCTGGAGAGGGACACTAGTAATTGTTCAGGTAGCATACAGGGAAATTTTTGAAATTGAGACCTGAAATGATGTGGTTTTAATTCTTGGTCTTATAATTGAGGGATCGGAATAGAGTAGGCGTTTTTCAATTCTAAATCTTTTGTTTGGTTATCCTGAAATTGGCACAAAAATTATAATTCGATCTTTAATTTGTATTGGCCCAATTTCATGATCTTATTCTATAGCTTAGGTAAAAATTTCTGATTCTTATTTATATTTGCCTTCTTCAATTGATTTGCTAGTATGGACTTACTAGACTCTAACCAGAGCGATTGCTGATGAGATTATCTAGGGGTTCCTCCCCTTGTGTTGGCAACAAGCTGACCTGATTGGCTGAGTGTTGATGTTTGTAACTTGACTGTAGAATTTTACTTTTTATATCTTCAATATCTTTTGATGTCTGAAGGATTTCTTCAAAGCTTGTGCAAAATCTTCATGGGCAAATCGTGATTACTGATTTGATTTCAATGGCACATGCTTCATTCACACGGAACTACAATAAAGGGCATTCGGGTTGGTTGAAGAGAAGGGCCAGATATTTTCCCGGTAAGTATTTTCTGTGTAAATATATATGTATATTTGCACCTTACCTTTTGCTGACGCTTGGTCCAAACTTAGAATTGGTTCTGCAATGTGTTTCATTTTCTTTTTTTAAAACCTGCGTTTTATCCCATGCACGAAGTCATTTTATGTCCCTGATTACTTTGTTTAGAGAACCACTATTCTGGAACTCCCACTTGAGCTTCTTTCCACTAACTTTTGCCTTGAATTTCAAAATTTCATATTGACAAATTCAAATTTGGTTTTGTCAGTAAACTTGATGTGGCTGATCACCTCATGTATGCTTTCTGACAAATTTAAGCCCTTAAGTAGCTTGATTTCCAGTATAGTGCTTTTTGAGCTACTCGACCTTATATTCTTGATCAACACTTTTTGCTTCTAAATATGAAATGGCGATTATTTAACGGTTTAGCAATATATACTTTTGTTATCTGCTTGAGTTTTATATGCTAGGATACTTATTATCTCTCACTTACGATTGTGAGAGTTCACATTATACCTTTTTGCCCTTTCGCATTGTTGGTAGATACTTTGTTCTTTTAATATGGCATGCATGTTTATGCTTGTGTCATGTTGCTCTTAAGGTTCATTGAACAATTGTGATTGTAGTGTTTCAGTAAATGTTAAACCAACCTCATTTCAGAATTGACTAGGAGGTACAGTAACACCTCAGTTTGTGTGTATCTCAAGTTTCTAACAACATAATACGTGAAGCTGATAAGTGCCTTTGACTTCTTAAGCAACTTCGCTGACTTGATTAAATCATAATTTTCGACCTCTTCTCTAGATATTGTGTGGTTAAAACTATATTTGTTGTTTTTGGTTATTCTTGAATTATTCTTGTTCCCTGATTGTCTTGGTTGATTTTGGTTATTTTTCATCTCTCCTCACCTATTTTGCAGAAAACTAGCGTAATCTGATTTGACAAATGAGACGTCTGTAAAGAAAAGCATCATGTCAAGGTGGACAGCATGAGTTCATAACATCATAATAAAAAAATGCCAGGTGATTTGTTCTCATTCATCTATACTTTGGTCGGCAGCACTTGCCACTGCCGATACCTGTGACTCTGGAAGCTGAGAAGTAGAAGATACTTGATGGAATAATAAAAACATGATCTTAATGTGTGACTCATTAAATATTGGTTCATTTTAATCTTTTTTTCCGTGACTACAATTTACTGTGAAAGAGATCCCAGTAGCAGTGCCAAAATGTTAATCATTCGATCAAAAAGAAAAGGGAAAAAGTTCAAATATGTCATTGAACTATTAAAAATGGTTCACTTATGCTATCTATTATAAATTTAGCTCATCTATGCCATTGTTCTTAAAAGTTTAGCTCATTTATGCCACTGTCATTATAGAAAAGTTTATTTGTGACATTAATTTACAACGGTAATTTTGCAAATCTATTTTTGCTACATGACCTCATATTAGAAGTTCAGATCACCAAATTAAATCAACCAATATTACTTAAATTAAATTAAAAAATCATACTCATTTAAATAAAACTTGACACAATTAATGGGTTCGGTTTTTATTTTTAGTTGGTTTGATTTTTATTTTTAGTAAGTCCAATTTCTATTTTAACTATGTGGATCAAATTTTATTTTAATTGGTTTGATTTTTATTTTTAGAAAGTTCAATTTTTATTTTAACTATGCGGATCAAATTTTATTTTAATGGGTCCAATCTTGAATTTTCTATTTTAAGTAATATTGATTGATTTGAATTTGGTAATGTGAACCTCTAATAAGAGGCCACGTGGCAAAAATGGTTTTGCAAAAAATCACCATTGAAAAATAAAGGCACGAATGAATCCTCTTGTAATGACAGTGACATAGATGAGCCAAACTTTCAATGACAGTAGCATAGATGAGCCAAACTTATAACAGATGACATAGATGAGTCATTTTCAATAGTTCAATGGCATATTTGAGCCTTTTCCCAAAAGAAAAAGAGAAGACTCATTTTTGTTAGTGGCGTATGCATGCATGTTTTAAAAATGTGTGACTATCTTAGTCTTTTTCTTAAAAAAACCTTTTTTTATCCTTTGATGACTCAAACTCATTATGTTAGGAGTGGGAGTAAGGGTGGTTATCATAGGAGCAATTCTGTCTTATCTATTTTTGTATTATTAGAATTTGCATATCATAGTATTTATCTTCTTGTTATTAGAATTTGCATATCATAGAAAAAGAAGTTGATAAGTGACAATTATGAAAACAAAAGAGAATATGCATACTTTCATGAATTTCATAAAAATAGAAAAAATTAATCATTCTTAAACCAAAGGTGAAGCAGGTAGGAGACCGTTGTCCTACCAACTTAGCTAAAAGGTATTTTTGTCATTCTACAATAATTTTAATCATCACAAAAGAACCTTCTAAAGACATTTTTGTCATTTCATAGTAATTTCAACACCTACAAAACCCCATTTCAGGATTCAACCGCCAAAAACGATAACAATGATAACAACAGAGAAGAAGTGAAAGGGTAGATCGTAAACCCTATACTCTTCTTCCTGCAAAACTTCCAATTCTGAGACTCAGATAAAAAATCCAGTCGCACAATCAGAGAGAAAAAGATCATAACATCGATGAATATTAAATCATATAATTTGTTTTTTTTTTTTTGAGATAATTAAATCATATAATTTGTTATCAGTATCATAACTTTGAAAGGGAAAAATGCTAATTAGATTTAATTATTGAGAAAAGACAAATTTTAATTCATCAAATATCCAAAATTATATAGTATGTATTATATCTCTCTTTTCAAACTGAAGAACTTCCTTTCTTCTCTTACGAGTTCATGGATGAACTACTCGAGAGTAATGCAGAAGCAGTAACAAGAGAGCAAAGAGAAAGAAGGGATTGAGCAGAGAAAAGAGAATGAAATGATTTTATTAATTTGAAAAACTTGATCATACAATGAGATAGTCATAGGTATATATATACAATGTGCTAGTGTTAAGCTTAGTCATCAGCCTTTTAACTAACTTCTATAACCGACTTAGTTTGTCAGTTAATTAGAGAATTTTAACTATTTTTTCGAATTAGTGTAATTACTAAAGTGACCTTTATCTACACTAATCTTTATTATCTTAACATTCCCCTCAAGTTAGGTGCCATGAAAGATATTAATTACACCTAACTTGAAACTTAATGTTGATGCTAGACTCTATTTAGCCTCTTTTTTAGGATGTTAGCTGATTGATTGACTGTGGATATATACTGAGGTTGCACTTCTTCTTGTTGGATTTTTTTCTCTATTAAATTGGCAGTCAATGTCAATGTATTTTGTCCTTTCACGAAACACTAGATTGGCTACAATCTGTATTGCTAACTTATGATCACTATGGAACCAGAAATGTTCATGTCAAGCTTCTTTAGTAGACCAAGCAGCCAAGTCAATTCAGAGGCTGTAGATGCCATGCTTTTGTATTCTGCTTCTGCAGAACTTCTAGAAATAATAGTCTGCTTCTTTGATTTTCAAGATATAGCTGTCTCTTAGTTTGATTAAGTACCCTGACACAGACCTTCTAGAGTGAGCATATGCAATCCAATCAGCATCACAAAAAACAGTTAGCTTGTCAATACAATTGCTTGAGATTAGTACGCCTAGCCCAAGTTGAGACTTGATATATCTAGCAATTCTGAGATCAGCATCCATATGTGATTTCTTAGGTAGTTGAAGATATTGACTTAGTGTTTGTACCCTAAATGCAATAGGAGGTTTTGTAACTGTTAGGTATAACATCTTGCTAATGAGTCTTTGTATGCAGTTACATTTGATAATAAAGGATCTTTTTCACAGTTTCTGTTTGTGTACTCATCAACTCTTTTGTAGTAAGCTTTATACTTGTATTGATAGGTGTATGAGCTGATTTTGAGGCAGCTAATCCAAGTTCTGAGATCACCTCTAGAGATTATTTTCTTTGGTGCATGATGATCCATTTTTCTAATCTTGCAAACTCTATTCCAAGAAAATACTTAAACTCACCTAGATCCTTCATCTTGAATATTTGTTGAAGTGAGAGTTTTGCTTCCTCAATCAGACTTAGGCTATCTCCTATCACTAGCATATCATCCACGTAGACCACAAAAATGACAGTACCTTTTTCTATTTTTTTTACAAAAAGAGAGTGATCATATTGACTTTGAATTTGCTTTGGCTGTAATAGAACTTCTATAAGTTTTGCATTCCATTGCTTAAGAGCTTGCTTTAAACCATATAGGGATTTAACTACACACTTTTGTTTGTTCCCCCTGGTTTGGTAAAGCCCTATGAAAGGTCCATGTATATCTCATCCTTGAGATCCCCTTGCAAGAAACACATCCATTTGGTGGTTGTGCCAATGTTTTGAGACAATAATTGCAAGAATAGTTCTAATAGTAACCATTTTGACTACAAGAGATAAGGTTTTCTGATAGTTTGTCCCTTCTTTTTGGTTGTGCCCTTTGAGAACAAGATTTGCCTTGAACCTTTCTGCCTCCCAATGACTTTGTTCTTTATCTTATATATTTATTTGCACCCTATAGGTTTCTTGCATGAAAAAAGTGATACTAACTCCCACGTTTTATTTTCTTGTAGAGCATTAATCTCCGCCTTCATAGCTTTGATCCATCTAGGATTTTTCACAGCCTCTGAGTAGAAACTAGTTCTATATCAAAAGAGAAGTTAGACAAATAAGCTCGATACTTGGTAGAAATATGATCATAAGAAATATAGTTATAGATAGCATATGGAGCATATGGATTTTTCATAGCTTGTTTCAATGAGCTTAAAGAAAGAAAACCTTTTATCCATATAGGTGGTTGTCTGCCTCTTGTGGATCTTCTCACTTAAACTGAGGATAGCCTACCACCTACATTTTGAGGTTGTTATTGCACTTGAATTTCATGTTGAGGTGCACTAGGATTAAGCTGTGGATCTTGACCAAGTACAACACCATTCTCACCTATATTCCTAGGGGTGGGCATCCGGTCCGTTCGGTCTGATTGTTTAATATCGGTTTCAAATTGACAAAAATGACATTCATAACCAAACCGAAATAAATTCGGTTTGATTCGGTTCGGTTATTTCGGATTTTTATTTCGGTTTGAAATATTAAAGTAGTTAGCCTCTCTTTTTTATAACTGAGCATTTAAAATTGATGGATTTTTTTTAGAAAAATTATTTTTTTCAAACCTGTTTTTCATTCCCAAATATAAATAATTATAAATAACTCAACATGGATGAAACGAAATGAAATAATCATAAGCTTAACATAATACATAACGTCACTAATCATTACATATAATATAACCTTGCATAAATAGTCTACAAAACAACACAAAACTCGTAAAAATAGTCCATGAAACGACATACTTTCTGCATAAATAGTCCATGAAACAGTCCAAAGTCACCAAAATAGTCCATAAAATATTTAAGTCACTAAAACAATCCATAAACAGCCTGCGGCGTATGCGAATTTGCTGTTAAATGCTAATTGTGAATGTGAATTACTAAATATTATATATATATGTATATATATATATACAACAACAACAACAACAACAAACCCAGTGTATTTATACAATTTCGGTTTAAACCGAATTTTTTTTTTTTAAAACCGAAAACCGAACCGAAAAACCAAAATTCTAAAATTACAAACCGAATCCGATCCGAAAAACTGAAATCAAAATTAAATTTCGGTTTGGTTTTTCGGTTTAAACCAAAATATGCCCACCCCTATATATTCCTCTCAGTAGTGTGTCATTAGTGAGAATAGGATTATACTCTGCATGATCATCATCAGTTAGTGCAGTAATATGCATGAAAGGTGAGGGTACCACTTCTTTGTTTTTAATGGGAAATTCAGACTCTACAAACAAGACATATTTATTTACAAAGAATGGCTAACTGTCTAAGTCATAAAGTATATACCTTTTCTGAACTTTTGAATAGCGCATAAGAATGGCAAGTTTGCTTCTAGGTTGTAGCTTATCAGGTTGTTGAGGAATTTTAGTGTAGCATAGATACCCTACAGCTCTTAAATGACTTTAAAAAAAGTTTCATATTGTGTAACTTCTCATAAGGCGACATGTCAATCATAGATGAAGGTAACCTATTTATAAGATATAATGCAGTTTGAATGCATTGACCCCAAAACCTTATAGGAATTCCAGCATGTAGTTTAAGTGCTCTAACTATTTCTAATATGTGACTATGTTTTCTCTCAACCACTCCATTTTGCTGAGGAGAGTAGGCACAAGATCTTTGATGTATGCCTAAAGTTTTAAACACAGTACTGTATTTCTCATTTACAAACTCAGTACCATTGTCTGCTCTACAAGTTTTCACTGTTTTATTGAACTGATTCTGAACAAACTTTAAGAAATACAAACACATACATCAGACTTTAAATTAAGTAAATGCACCCAAGTCATTCTTGTAAAATCATCTATACTACAGTCAAGAAGTATTTAGAACCTTCAACGGTAGAGGTTTTATAAGGTCCCTATACATTCATATGAACCATATCAAACTTATCAGATTTTTTAATACTGCTAATAGGAAATGGACTTCTAGTTTGCTTAGAACAAGGAAAAATTCTACATTTATTAACAGTTTCATCTATTAGATCAAAACTACTAGGAACAAACTTTTGTAAAACATGAGAAGACACATGGCCAAACCTTTCATCCCAGAGATTGAGATCCAGAGAACTTGATGTGCAGGCTTGATTAGGTTTTGCAGATACAGTAGGAGGTTTATTAGTTGAGTGTTGATTAAGAAGATAGAGCCCTTTTTCTAAGATACCAATCTCCTTCACCTTCCCACTAGAGAGGTCTTGAAAAATACAAAAGTCAGGATAATATAGTGCAACACAAGGCAGTTCCTTGGTGGCCTTAGATACAGAACAAATTAAACTGAAATTGTGGCGGAAGAAATACATTTTCTAGAGTTCTTCTGTATGATATACTGCTTGAACTAGCGTGTGTGACAAGAGATGTGTCTCGTAAGGTAGACAAACTTTGTGAGGGACTTTTTTTTCAACTATAGTTGACTCATTAAGTAGTTTGGGACTAGATACCATATGGTTTTTTGCACCAATATCTATTATCCATTCAAGTAAATCTTTGATATTTAAACAAGCACTAAATATACCTACACTTGTTGCATTACCAGTGGTGAATTTAGGATGGTTTTGTGCGCCAGCTAACGAGCGCACATTTTTGTTCAACATTTGTAGTATTTGGTCTACTGCTCTTGAGTAAACACACGGGCTCTTTTGTTGAGTCACATTATTTCGTTGAGTCATTTTACCATGTTCTAGTGCCTGATACATACAGACCAGTTACATTTGCAAAGATGTGATGTGAACTTGATGTTCCAGAGTTAGAGTTTAAACTACCAGGACTAGCTGCAGTTGTTCCCTGATAGTTATGAGTGTAGACAGTCGATCTTTCCCCTATAGCATTGTAAGAAGAGGCTCCTACATTTCCTGGGCCTATTTTCTTCTTCTTGAAGTTTGGAGGATAGGCAACTAGTTTCCAGTACTGTTCTTTGAGATGCCCCTTGAGCTTACAGTAGTCACATTGAAGACTATAGTCCTTGAACTTCTGATTGTTAGTTCTTGAATACAGGACTGTGGGTTAAAGGGCAAAGTAGAAGAAGGTAATGGTGTCCTCCATCATTTTCCATCAGAGCAAATTCTTGATTGACATATGGTAATGGTATCATAAGTAGGATTTGACTCCTAGCTTGCAAATAGGAAATCATTAAGCCCCGTCGGAAATTGGTACAACTTCTGCCTTTGAAAAAAGAGTAAAAAATCTCGAGATTTGCCACATTCACAACCAAGTAAAGGCACAAGAGCCTCAAATTCATTCCACAATCATTGAAGTCTAGTGAAGTAGACAAAAGCAGAAGAGGTTCCTTATGTTAAAAAGGCTATTTCTTTATGCAAATTGAATGTTCTTGGCCCATTGATCTTATCAAATATTTCCCTCAACTCTTCCCACACAGCTCAGGCACTGGAAGCCTACATAATCCCACTAAGTAGATTACTAGTTACAGAGTTCATAATCCAAAAAAGCACAATAGCATTTACTCTTTCCCATGGACCCCAGAGTTCCTCCCTAAACTTTTCTTTCTTGAAAGTGACATCTACCACACTAAATTTGTTCCTACCTAACAAGGATATACGCATAGACCTACTCCAAAAGGAGTAGTTTCAGTGCCTAATAATTGAAAAAGATCAGATAAGTGCCACTTACATCTGAAGTATGTAAGCAGAGAGGACGATTATGATCGATGGTATGGTTTGAACCCTGCAAGCCCTGTGAATTATGGACTCCATTTGCAGTTGATGGTGAAGCAAAGGTCCAAGATTAGCTGGATTTTCATTCATTGCCATTTCTTCTTCATTGAACTCGAATTTTCAGAATTGACGGAAGGTTGTTTCAGACCACTTCTTGATGAAGAGTTTTACAGAATCTTTAAAGTACACCATGAAATCACCACAACGATGTGTTCTGAAACCATGAAAAATTTCCTTGCTTCTCTTATGAGTTCATTGATGAACTCTTCAAGAGTAATGCAGAAGCGATAATAAGACAATATAGAGAAAGAAGAGATTGAACAGAGATGAAAGATTAGAGAGTAAAGAGAATAAAATGATTTTATTAATCTGAAAAACTTGATCATACAATGAGATAGTGATAGTTATATATACAATGTGATAGTATTAAGCGTGGTGATCAGGCTATTAACTAACTTCTATAACCGACTTAGTTAGTTAGTTAATTAGAGAATCTTAACTATTTTTGTGAACTAGTGTAATTACGAAAGGGGCACACTAACCTTTATTATCTTAACACAAACCTGCATATGCAAATCAGATACAATTGCGGGTATGCAAACCCAAAAATTAAAGAAAAATGAAAAACGATCACATTTGTAGTTTCATTTTCTAGAACTGGGCACAGTAAAGAGGAGATAGTTGAACTGTTTTTTAAGTTTAACATGATATCTCTATACGAAACTATTAAAAGTAATACTTCAATATTATCCGTGCATCACTCGGGTACGTAAACTAGTGATCTTTAAAAAGAAAAAGAAAGCTAGAGGGGGAATATGATAAAGAGATATAAGGTTAAAGAGAGCTAAAAAAGACCTTTCTTTTGTATATAATCTCGAATGTTATACTCTTTTTAGTGTATGTATTTTTGCATGAATTTAGATTAATGGAATTAGGTGTACTTTGAGATACACAAAAAGAAGGATAAGAGAAGCCCACATCTGGACATCACGTATTTAAGTCATGAACTTGAAAACGGCCAGTCTTAAAAATCAAAGAGCAGAAGTTCTCTATATTTTCTATCGGCATAGATTCCAATTCCTTCCGTATGATTTTAGGTCTACTTGATCATCTTCGAACACCTTCACCCTTTTTCATACTTATGGATCGGTGTTTCTAAAAATCAACTTAGGACATTATCAAATCATCTCAAGTGACTATTTTTAAAAAAAAAAAATATTTTTAGGGTGTGTTTTGCATGAAGGAGAATGTTTTTCATGAAAAACATAAAGAAATTGGTTTCCTACTTATTTTCTTATGTTTGGTTGTTGAGTGAAAAATGTTTTCTAAAATATATTTTTCAATGTTTGATTCGTGAATGAAAAATATTTTTCAGAAAATACATTTTAATGTTTTGCTAAAGAGTACAAAGTACTTTTTATAAAAATAATTTTTGATCCCGAAATATATTTTTTAGGGTGTATTCAATATGGAGGAAGAAAACATTTGCTAGGAAAATAAGTTGTTTCTTACTTATATTCTTGTATTCGTTATGCGAGTAGGAAAATATCTTTTAAAAGTATATGTATATATATAAAAAAGGTTGGGTAAGAAAAAAAATTTGAAACTTTTTAAAATTACAAATTAAAAAATTAAATCTTTTTTTTGGGAAGGGGGATTGGTATGGGGGGAGGAGGGAGGAGGGAGTAAGAAAAAAGTTTGAATTTTTTTAAAAAAATTAAATATTTTTTTTTTGGAGGAGGTTGTAGGGGGTGGGAGTCGGGATAGGGGAAGAAAAAAATTTGAAATATATTTAAAAAAATTAAATAAGCATGTTTTTTGGAATATGGGGGGTGGTGGGGAATTGAGTTTTGAGAGATGTATGAACATTTCAACTTAAATGTTTTTTAGAACATGTTTTCCTTACTCTTTGAATGGAAGTCATTTCCCTTAGGATTTGAGAAAAATAAATTGATTTGAAAAACATTTTCCAAAGCATAAAACTGAAAAACACTACACTCTTAGTCTGAACTATTTGTATTTTCCGACGAATGTAGTCATTTTGTGTCCTTGGAGACATCACAAATTGGAATGTAACAACCATTTGGTTTGCAATTTTATCAAAGCCTTACATAGTGCCTGCGTCTTGCTATTAAGCAAAAAAATAGCAAGAATATCTTCAACTAGACAGAAACACAAACTCAGAAACAAAGCAAAGCAGAATGGCACAGATTATAAACAGTTTGAATGTATAAACTCTAACGCGCTTGATGTCTTCATGATGTGCACTAAAAACATGAGATAGACCACAAGGTACATCGTCGATTTCAATTGTAGCTTAGATCCAACCAAAAAACGAGTTCTAATAGACGAAAAAATGTCTACAAACTACAGTGCAGAAAATGATTCTCGACCACAGAAACAAGCACATATCTACACGAAATGCTTGTGAAAATACATGTATAAATTGTGAAGGGGCCTTCTCAGATAAGGGGGGGGGGGGGGGGGGAAGAAAAAGAATGTTGTACATAAGGTAAATAGCAATAGAGGAAATCCAATCCATCCTAACGTTTGTGCAATATGATGGAGCTCGAACAATCCACTGGAATGCAAAGTGCTTCATCAGCTAACTCACTCAGACAATCTCAATCATAGTAATCACATTCGAGCACTGCCACTTCCAAGCGTGAGTTCCAGATCTTCGAATCCTACATCGTGGATCCTTTCCCCTTCCCATGCCTTGACTGATACATTTTCAAAGTCGAAGTCTATGCTCTTACCCTTGTCCGTGATCATATCATTAGGACGAAGTGGCTGAGGCACGGGTTTTACAAGATTAAAAGTTGGAGAAGCTGGAACATTGGTAGCATACTTTTGAAAGTTGATCCACTGGCCTGAATCAATTGTAGATGAGTCAGATTCATCACACTCTGGTATGGTGGGAGGAGTAAAACGCTGACCCCGAGTTGGGCTAGCTGGGGCTGAAGCAGCAAAGAAAGGGATATTTAAAGCGAACATTGATTCTTTGGCCAAAGTTTCTAAATTGAATGTTGGCTTAGGATGCCTAGTTGGTGATGAAAGAGGTGGTGTTACAGGGGCACTATTTGATACTCGTAATGGAGGAAGGGATGAAGGAATGACATTATGGAGAAAAGCATATGGGTGTGATGACATGTTAGCATCAGCAAGGGATAGACTGGGGAAAGAAGAGGAGGTTGGACTCGGCTGATAAGATGGAATCGGGCTAGCAAAGTATGATGATGGGGGGCTTGCATGACGTGAAGAACTTGGCGTGATGTTTGCGGAAGTGCCTCCAATCTCCATTGGGGTTGGCTTGCATCCCTGAATCACACAATAGTAGAAAGAAAGTCAGTATCAAATTTTCTGCACCTAATAAGGTAAGGATATTATAATAACGTAAAACAGATCTCACGTTTTGTGTATTGTTAAGTTGTTAATACCGAACCACACACTCGGGGATAGATAACCAATATACCAAATGTTAGTGATATTTGAGTTTCAGAGAGCAAATTCACAAGATAGCATGGTAAGACAGGTAATTACTCCCCTCAAACATTGCTTATTGTTTAAGTTCTAAATCCCAAAGCACGCAATTAATATCGATAACTCAGAAAACATTGACATAAAAGTTCTCATGAAATTGAGTTACAGAGAGAATATGCAGGATAGCATGGAATTGAGCTAACAAAAGAAACCTCAACAGATTACAAATTTGGAATCTAGAAAAGCATTCACTATAGAAGAAAGCACCCTAAGGCGAAAGCATCCAAATCCACTCCCGACAACAACAGCATACCCAGTGTCATCCCACAAAGTAGGGCTAGGGAGAAAAGAGAGCACGCAGACGTTACCCCGCCGACCACAAAAGGTAGAGAGGCTGTTTCCGTTAGACCCTCGGCTCAAGGATCCAGCTCCACCCCCAAAAGCTCCATATAAAGGGGCCCTTTTTTGGAAAGGTCACGCATTTTCCCCAAAAACCCTCCCATCTCTGAAAAAAATTATGCAATAGATCACTCTAATTTCTTAAAACAACACACAAGAACATAAACAGATCAAACCAAAGATAACAGCAAATCCAGAAGCGTAGCAACTCAAAATGATGCTCATAAGTCATATATATGCTAATATACATACAAAACCAATATCCAAGACTAGTTCAACTTCATAGAGAATCAAAAGACAGTAATTGCTCCAACCCAATTCCCAAATCACCCTAAAACATTAATAAATCCATCAAAAGGAGTGCACTGGAAAAGCAATCTTGATCCAAATAGAGTAAACCAACAAGAGGGATTGCTCAAATGGTAAGCGACCTCCCCCTACAACCCGAAGGTTGTGGGTCACCAAAAGGAGCAAAAAGAGTGCAGCGAAAAAGCAATCTTGATCCAAGTGGAGCAAACTGATATAAGGGGTTGCTCGGATAGTAACCACCCTCCACCTTGAGTCAGGAGCAAAAAGGTCGGAGCACCTCGGAGAGGGAAAGAAAAAGAAGCAAACGCATTTGCCAAACCTTCAGATCTAAGCAAACCCACTAATGGGTTCACCAATAAACACAAAAAATAAACAATCAATCAATCTTGAAACATTAACAAAAATGGATACACTGAAAAAGCAATCTTGATCCAAGAAAGAGCAACCCCATTTGCCAAAGCTTAAATCTACGCAAGACCGACTAATAAGTTCACCAAAACACACAAAATTAACCCGACAATCAATCAATCAATAACAACAAGTTCTTCAAAAAGGGTGCACTGAAAAAACAATCTTGATCCAAAAAAGAGCAAACCCATTTGTCAAATCTTTAAATTTAAGCAAATCCAACTAATGGGTTCACCAAAAAACACAAAAATAACTACAAATTCTTCAAAATGGGTACACCCGAAAAACAATCTTGATCCCAAAAAAAAAAAAAAGCAAACCCATTTGCAAACCTTTAAATCAATCAAAACCACCTAATGGATTCACCAAAAAACACAAAAATGACCCAACAATCAATCAATCAATAACTACAACTTCTTCAAAATGGGTGAACTTAAAGAACAATCTTGATCCAAAAAGAGCAAACCCTGTTGCCAAATCATTAAATCAAAGCAAAACCCACTAATGAGCTCGCCAAAAACACAAAATAACCCCCAACAATCAATTCAATCAACTACAAATTCTTATCGATCTTGATCCAAAAAAGAGCAAACCCATTTGTCAAACCTTCAAATCTAAGCAAATCAAAGCAAAACCCACTAATGAGCTAACCAAAAATAACCCAAACAATCAATTCAATCAACTAGAAATTCTCATCAATCTTGATCCAAGAAAGAACAAACCCATTTGACGAATCATCAATTCTAAGCAAATCCAACCAAACCCCACTAATGTGTTCACCAAAAAACACAATTAATCTAACAATCAGTCAATCTATAACTACAAATTCTCATCAATCTTGATCCAAGAAAGAACAAACCCATTTGCCAAATCATCAAATCTAATCAAATCCAACCAAAACCCACTAATGTATTCACCACAAAAAAAAGACAGAAGTAATCTAACAATCAATCAATCAATAACTACAAATTCTCGTTAATCATTATAATTACCTTACGATAAGTAGTGCCATCAGACTCAACAATCCAACCAGCTTCGACACAAAGAGCTTTAAGAACTTCATTATTATCACAATGTTTAGGTAAGTTATAGTTCCCTTGAGCTCTTAAACCACTATAAATCTTTGCAGCTACAGCTCTTCTCCTTCTTTCTCTTCTCCTATTATTCTCTCTTTCTCTCCACGACGGTTTCCTCCTCCCTGTACTTTCCGGTAGAACTCCGGCTACTCCATTTCCTCCGGCGCCGGTAGATGTTGTTGATCCACCAGCTTCCCACGTCATTATTTTGTTGTTGATGTTGTTTGTTTGTGGTTGTTTTCTCTCTCACACACGCGCGCTTTTTCACTTTTTTGTGTCTCTGTGTGTGTGTTGTGTTTATATGATGAGCGGAGGGGTGGGGTGGGGAGAGGGGTGGGGAGTGGGATGGGGGTGTTGCAGACACACGTATGAGAGAGTACTCACGGGGAAGACGTTTGACAAAGCATAGAAGAATCTTTTGATGTTTCCTTCTTGGGCCGGGGATTTAGAATTTAGGGATGGTGGGTAGGGGTGGGCATGGGATATATATCGAATTATTATATCGAATTAAAATTTTTAATATCGTAGTTTTTTGTATTATGGTATTTGATATGGTATATATTTTAAATTTTTTTGATATATGTTATGGTATACGATATTTACAAATGACATATCGAAATATCGAATACCATACCAAAGTATATATAGTTACATAAGTAACTTTTATATATATATATATATATATATATATATATATATATAAAGGATAACCCGGTGCATTAAAGCTACCGCTATGTGTGGTGTTTGGGGAAGAGCCTCACCACAAGGGTATATCGTACGCAGCCTTACCTTGAACCCATGACCTCCTGGTCACATGGCAGCAACTTTGCCAGTTACTCCAAGGCTCCCCTTCTTTATATATATATATATATACAAAAAAAAACAAAAAAAAAACTTAGTATTAGTATAAAAATGTTTAGACTTTGAAACTTTCACTACTCTATTTTGATTGGAATATCTTTTTGGTGTAATTGACTGATAAAAGGAATTGTTTGTATTTCTTTTTCAATATTTCTACATGTGTAATGCATTTTTATGATATAATTAAGACATGCTTTTGAAAAGTCAAAGTAATAATACTCTAGTATACAAGTATATATTATCAAAGTTAAACAAACTATGGTTACCGATTATCATACCGCAAAATACCGAAATCAAACGTCAAAATACCAAACCATACTGAATTAATATGGTATGTCGAAATTAATAAGCATCAGAGTACCACAAAATCGCATATAAGTCAACCCCTGATAGTGTATATATAGTTATTAGACCAAATTCATCGACAAACACCTAAACTTAACACGATCTTTCACTTTGACACCTTAAATTGACTATGCTCATTTTAGACACCTAAACAAGCCACCAACTGTGTCATTTTGACACTTTTAGCTGACATGACATGGTGAGTGTGGCACTCTCAAGTTCAGCACATGAAACTTATTTATCCAAAAATAATTTTAAAAAATATGCTTCTTCTCCATTTTTTTTGCCCTTCTTTTTCATCACCATTTTCGGGTCTCCTCACACCATAAACCCATCATAATCGTCATCACCATCGCAATTGATGGTATAATTGTTTAACCTCATTTATATAAATCCGCCGATATCACCATTTTCGTCACTCTCCATTGAAATTTTAGCTTCAACCAAACTCTATAAATTTTCAAATTCGAATTCTTCAAGTAATGAGAAGTTAGCTTCAAGCAATTAATGAAAATTCTTTAATAGATTCTTGAAAATTTTCAAGAAAACAAAAATTTTGCATCGCTGGAGTTTCAGAATTTCTTCAACTTGATGAGTTTCATAAACTCAGGTCACCACTGTTTTGCTGGAATTTAGAGCAATTCCAACATCTTTTTCTTCGATTAATTAATCGAAATGAAAGCAAAGAAAAAAAATTGAAGAGGGGGAGGAGGGGCACATCAGCGAGACGAATGGTCATTGTCATTGTTGTTTGGAGAAAATGATTTTGGGGAAGAGGGGGGAGCATTGCTGTAACATTAATTTGGGGGGTGACATACTTAGAGAAGATAATCTTGGGTGAGGGGATTGGGAGGTTGGGGGGAGGGGGAGTTGCAGCCAATTAGGGTAGGTGATGTAGGGGTACTTGAAGAAGATGATGTTGGGGGCGGGGGAGGGGGCCGGGGTCATTTATTTATCAATTTCTTAAAAAAATTAAATTAATTATTTAAAAATTAATTTTTTTTTAACTATGATTTATTTAAAATTATTATTTTACACAAAAATGTCATGTATTTTTTTTAATTGGCCGTATGTCATGTCAACAGCGTGTGTATTGTGTATTGCACACACTTTATAATATCAGTTGATTGTAAGAAAAAAAAATGTCAAAATGATATAGTTAATAGCTGATTTAGGTGTTCAAAATAAACATTTACTTTAGGTATCAAAGTGAAAGATCGTGCCAAGTTTAGGTGTTTGTCGATGGATTTGGCCTAGTTTCTATTTTCACTAAGTGAATTTTGAGAACATTGAGCGTATGAGATCTTATCTAGATCTTGTAGAGATAGAAAAAATTATTTTTGAAAGATCCTCAATTTGAATAAAGCTCGTCAAAGAATTGAAAAAAAAAGGAATATAAATATGGGAATAACACAACACTAAATTAATGTCAAATAAAGAGTGTCACGCAACAAATAGGAGAAACAACAGTAACCATGTATTCTATTTTTTAAAGTAATAGAATTATCTCAGACAATATTTTTCTTTTTTGTTCCTTTAAATTGTTGATATGTAACATTATATGACGATGAAAAATGATATACAATTTATCAAACATTATATAATCAAAATATATAATTATGTGATACCTATGAAATCCTGCATAACAACCATTCAAACAAGGTGATTTATCAAAAGTCACACACAATTACTATTAATGAAAAGACAACTCTATATATGATTATGATGCATCTACATTCATGCAAAGTACCGAAAATGGTCGCATTAAAAAAGAAGTGATGTAGATAATACTATACATATATAGAAACGCAAAGAAGCAGGTACCTCTTCGTCGACTTATCTGCTTCTTTCGTGATTTTATTATATTATTCTTAATTAATTATTATATAAGTGTGAAGAGCCTTTATAATATTGTTTGAACTTTTTACTCTTCATTAAAAGTCTTTGTTTTAGACAAAATCATTTTTTCACTATTTTTTCAAATATATTTATGGTAATACATTTTCTTATAAAAAGTCATCGGAATTAATGATAACTAATATTTTTTCTATTAGCTTAAGAATTCTAAAATTAATTAAATTTGATTTTAAGAAGATTTAAAAAATCTAGAAATAAATAGAAAAACGTTAGAATAAGAAAAATTTTAGAAATACCAAATTTTTAAAAGTTTTAAATACGTAATAAGAATGTAATCAATAATTTTGTAAATGTTTAAAGAAACATACTCCTATTTTTACTTTTTCTTATTATTTAAATTTTGATTCAGGTGTATTCTTGAATTTATTATCATCACACTTCATACTTTCACTTATTTCTTTTAATTAATACCTTTAACAATTATATATAAGATATTCATAATCAACAATTGATAATGAGTTATCTTCTTTTAATTTCTTGTGTTTCTCTTTTAGATGAAATTTTTTAATCAAAAAATTGAAAGAATTTCTCATTGAATGAATCAATGATGTGTCTCTCTTAACCTCTGGCAGCAAGGGAAAGAGGTACTGCATGACAAACGCAAAAGCGAAGCGAAGCAGACATGTCTTAAATAACTCACAACAACTAATTAGAAGTGATATAGCAAAATTACTATAAAAAATACTTGTGAAAAAAAATTAAGTGGACCTCATATAAGACGTCAAGTTAATTTAACATGAAATATTATTAATTTTTTAATACTTAAATGACTTTATTAAATATTATTAATTTTTTAATATTTAGATGACTTATAATACTTAATTATGAGCGATATAGTACAATTGCGGCTAAAACGGACATGTCATAAATGTTTGTTTTATTTTTATAAAATATTATTAATTTTTAATATGTAAATGACATATAATAATTAATTAGGAATAATATAGTAAATCGACGAAGCAAATAGCTGAAAGCAGGCATGTTAACGGGCTCCTGCTCGCTCTTTTCCTCTTATTAGATAGTAAATTCTTAGAATAATTTATTTTATTTACTTACCAAAAATTTATAAATAAGTAAGAAAATAATTTACTACAACAAAATTTTCCCAAAAAACATTTCCCTTCGTACCAAACACACCCTTAATCTTTATAAATGTATACTTTTGAAAAAAATTCAGAAGATAAATTTGTTAGCAATAAAGGCTAATGTGTTGATTGATTTATTATCTATTAAACACCAAAGTAATTTGACTAGCTTTATTATCCATGCTTCTTAGGTTGATTGATTGATTCTATTTTTCTCTTCTCCTTTTTCTGTTTTTCAGAAATGGACAATTTTAAAATTAAAGATTTAAAATATAAAGAAATAAATAGATTAAAGAAAAAATCAATTCTTTTTTGGAAATATATTAAATAATATATTTTCTCATTTTTTTAATTAATTTGTTATGTTTTTCTTCTCGAAAGTCGCATTGCATGCATGCATGAGCTTTAATTTATATTTTGTAGCCATTTGGTCATGAAAACTAAAATTTTTCGGAGTTGGAGTTGAAATTGGAGTTGAGTTGGGCTTGGCATGTTTTTTCGAATTTTTTTTTTTGAATTTTGAAAAAACTTTTTTAAATATGATTTTATGCTCCGACTTTTACAAACTATCAAAATCACCCAACTAAAATTTACCTACTAACGGAAAAAGAACACAATGAGCCACTTTTATAAAAACAATTACATATAAATGACCATATTTAATGAATTTCAATTATGACATATATAATATTTAAATTAATACCCGTTTTCTCATATTTGAAAATTTTAAATATGGATGTTATATTAACAGACCACTACTTCCTATGTTTTAGGTAACAAATATTATCTTTCAAACAAATTTTTTTTTTTTAGAAATTTATTTAATTTATTTCCTTTATTTTCCGTTCCTAAAAAATAGGAAATGATGAGTTGTAATTAAATTTTAGGGTGCCGCTAATTTATTTCTTTAATTTTCTTATATATGAAAGATTTTACTGTGTGCGAATAAATTATTTTTATGTAAAACATACTTTGCACATTTATGGTATATTATATCATATACCATAAATATATAAATATGCTTAGTACGTTTATTTATACTTTGTATATTTATATATGTGTGTATATGGTATATACATGGTATAAACTTCATATATAACATACTTTGTATATTTATGTTATAAATATGCTTAGTATGTTTCTTAATACTTTGTATATTTATATATATGTGTATATGGTATATACATGGTATAAACTTTATATATAACATACTTTGTATATTTCTGTTATAAGTATAATACTTTATATATTTATGGGTATAAATATAAATTAGCAGTAAAATAATGTCTTAAATAAAGGAGAAAATTAAATAAGGGAGAAAAATAATGATGAGAGAGAAAAAGAGATATATATTAATTAGGATAACATTAAGTTTGAAATTATAATTATCTTATTCTTTAAAACTGTTATATACGTAATATTGAAAAAATAATGTTATAAGGAGAGTTTTATGTAAAATTTAAAAGATTGGGGTTATATGTAATAATAATAAAAGTTGAAAAGTTGTGAAAACACCAAAAACTTGTTTTCCCTTTTCAGAAAAAATTTTCGAAATTATTTTTCGAATTTTCATGGCCAAACACCACAATTTTCAACTCCAAATTTTTTTTTTGGAAAAAAGGAAAAAGGTTTTCATAGCCAAACGGGCCTCATGTGTCTTTTTCATTATATAATATGAGAAGGCTTGCAACTCATGATATTTTCATATAGTTTTGAAATATTTAAATTATTTAAAACAATAAATTATTCTTTTTTTTTAATAATCAGACTGTTAGTGTCAGCTTGCACGTACCTCTATTAATTCATAGGACGCTCGTCACCTTTTCACCAGCAACATGTATCATGTAACTCTATTCATCAAAACTAAGATAAATGAAAAGAAATCACTTAATTTTTTTTGAGTCTCCATCAGGATTTGAACATGAGACGTGATAATTTTTATCCCATTCATTGACCACAGGATGATTTTCTTAACTATAATATCCTAATTTAAATTTGCTCTAAGAAATAATTAAATTGATTCTCATAAAATAAAATGGATAAATAAAAATGAACGGAGCGAGGATATACGGTAAGACTTAAATAATTGTACTCAAAGCAAACACATGTTGTGGGATCATGGTCTTGTGGGTGGGGTACAATTCTTTCTTTTTTCTTTCTGCTGCAAAATGATTTGTTAGCAGAGTTGTCTCTTTAATTATTAATGCAGTCAATCAACCAATAGAAATCTGCCACGTAGGCAATAATAAACTATTTGCCGAGCAAATCAATGTTTTTCTTTTCTGAGATTGTTCCTCATTAGGCGTTTTCACTAATAATAATATTTAAAAATTAAAATAATCTTTAAATATGGATTCACTTAAAATTATGAAATAAGTTTGCAATAATTCAAAACTAAGAGTTGATACAATATTTTGAAGTGATCACCCACACTTAATTTAACTCGGACCTCGATGCAATGACTCAAGCATTATTGAAGTGCGGAATTAATCGAAGTATCGAAAACCCACACTATGCACTATTGCCAATTGAAAAACAAATTTTAGTTCAAAATTAGAATTGACATAATATTTCGAAGTGGCCGCCCCTCAATTTGACTCGGACCTCGATGCTATGACTCAAGCAGTACTTAGTAGAGGTGCAAGACTGACGAAAGTATCGAAAAATCACAATATGCATTACTGTCAATTGAATAACAAACTCTAATCATTTCTGCAGTTGTAATGGATTCTGTGATCAAATATCGCTAGACGGAATGAAAAAAAACGTGAGTGAAAAAAAACACATTTAAAAAACTATTTTATTACACCTAAATCCAACTTCAACGCACTACATCAATACGGTCCCTAGCATGGGCAGAGACTTACCAATCAACTATTCCTTTTTGGAAGAGAAAGAGGAAAAGATGATAGTGGATCACTCATATTAAATTCATTCATATCTTGATAGACATATAAGGATGCTAAGACATCTAGATCTAATTACTAGATAATTAAGTATCAGAATCATCAGATGCAACTTTTATCATATGCTTAAATCTTCCATAGAAGATAGTCCGGCATACTAAAGCTCTCGCTATGCGCGAATCAGAAGAATCGAACCACAAGACACTTGGACGATTAAAATGATGTATCTAGATCTAAATACTAGATAATTAAGTATCAGAATCATCAGATGCAACTCTTTATCATATGCTTAAATACCCCATAGAAGATAGTTCGTCACACTAAAACTCCTGTTATGCGTGAGTTAAAAGAATCGGACCACGAGGCACTTGGACTAGTAAAACAATGTATGTAGATCTAAATACTAGATAATTAAGTATCAGAAACATCAGATGCAACTCTTAACATATGGTCCAATCTCCCAGTGAAGATGGTCCGACACACTAAAGCTCCCGCTATGCACGGGTTAAAAGGATCAGACCACAAAGGTCTATTTTATGTTGTCTTAGACCGTTTTCACATCTTGAAATTGTGATTTTCTGATCACATGGAAGCAACTTTACTAGTTACTCTAGAACACCCGCAAAAGATAGCGAGGGCATAAATTCAAATTGTACATAACTTTATCCAAAGCAAAGGTCTTTACACCTTTTTAATCTTTTCTTGCATGAGTTGCAAAGTTTACACACTTTTATCATACAAAAAACTTTCTGCACGTCTAAGTTTTACATATACCTAATCACATTTTGCACCCAATTTTTTTTCACAATGACCATTTGTGAAAAATGGATCTGCATCCAATTTTACAGACTTTTGAGAGTTTTCAACTTCCATCATCTTCATCAGCTAATCGATTCAGCATCGATCCGAGATGCTACATGCAACGTTGGAAGTATGTTTGCCCTACATATCCTCCAGACATTGCCCTCCTGACATTTGATTCGAATATCTTTGGGTTGTCTCTCAACACAGCAGCCGCGTCATGATTGAGGGGATCCTCGTGATTGGGTTCCTGTAGGATCGGAAGTTCTAACTACCAACCAACTACTTACACGTAGCGTTAAATACATCAAACTAAAAAGAAACAAGTACCGTGAACAGATGAGATAAGCCATAGATTATTGTGTTGATGTTGAGCACAGGTTTCCAGTCTTCTCGAAGAATGTTGAGACACACATTTCCTTCCAAGTCAATATTCGGGTGGTAAACCTGCAAAATTCGAGTTACAGGTGCTAATGATAAATAATAGTAATCTAAATTCATTTTTAAAGAAATTAAAAGAGAGTCCCAAAAAAAAATAAAAAATGAAAGATTAACAACCTTCGTCTTGCACTTGACCTTTGGAGCCTCATGAGGATACATAGGAGAAATATCGAAAGAGAAGACAAAAGTTCCACCCCTGAATCCGAACAAATAATACAATGTATGTTATCAACACCGTGGAAAGCTAACTTGAAGTGCACCAAATTTCCATACAAATATGAAAGCAGAAAGGCATTTCCAAGTTGAAGCAACTTTTTTCAGGATTTCATTCCATTAAAAGAGAGAGAATGAGAATAGTTCAACAAGACTACTTACGTATAATATCCTTCATCAGGGTGAATGGTGACTTCAAAGTTCATGAGGTCATCTTTTCCATTAGGGAATGATATGCTACATGTTTTGGGAAGATTTAGTTCACTGATGTCTACAGGGAACAAGATAAACGTTATGGCCATCTAACAAATTCATCGGAGAAAAGAACCACCAAGAACAAAGAGATATAAATGAATCTCTATTTTTAGATTCTTTTTAGTAAGGGAAACATTCTATGATGATTCTGAGAATGAGGCAATGAAGGAACTGATATAATCATTCAAGAACTTCCATTAAAAAGTTTACCGATTAAATAAAAAGGAAATTTCATTAAAAAGTGACTTCATCAAGCAACATCCAATCTTCACCATTCACTCTTTTTTCCAACGGAAACTTCACTGTTCACTCTTTCTTTATATGTGGGAGCCATATCCAATAGCTGTGGCATACAGATATTCAAGTAACATCAATCATCAACATAGAGTGCTCAATAACCTTACTATTGAAATGACAATGAACGACATCAGATATCTACAGCAATATATGGGAGATTTGAGGAAACCCGTGAATGATGAGATATGAAATTGCGGGGGCACTCCAACTTTCACTGCCTTTTGGGCTCCATTTTTAGTAACCCTCCTCCAAGGGTCCAACCTCCCACTTGTTACTTTCATTGTCACAAAGAGCTGCTCTAAGAGGACTCCAATTTCACACACTAAGGGGTCGATTGGTGTGAGGTATAAAGGTATAATAGTCCTGGGATAAAATACAGGATTATTTTATCCCGCGTTTGGTTGGAGGTACAACTTAGTCCTGGGATTATTTATCGCACCAACCAAAGTGATGGGATAAGTTATCCCATATATATGGTGGGGTAACTAGTCCAGAGATGGCTAATCCCGGAATAACTCTTTCCCAACCAAACGACCCCTTATGGGATGCTAGAAATATACAGCAAGGACTAGGACATGTAAACTTGTAACTGGTATATGTACTGTTGTAAGATACCGATATCAACACACTAACCCCAGTAAAGTACTACATTCTCTCTCTCTTTTTACTGTTCATTCTCAACGTCCCTTTTTTCAGCCTACCGAAATAACCTACAACTTTCTCAAAATCGTCTTACATTTAGAAGATTCTTCATTCACTACACATTGCCACGCGTTACCATGATACCAAAGATGAGAAAACTGGCTCATGTTATGGGCAAAAAACTTCTCATGTTTCAAGTTATAAACAGAGGACACTACTTCATTTGAAACTTTACAAGAACAAAGAGATACAAACAAATCTCTATTTTTAGATTCTTTTTAATAAGGGGAAACATTCTATGATGATTCCAAGAATGGGGCGATGAAGGAAGGAACTGACACAATCATTCAACAATTTCCATTAAGAATTTGTCGATTAAAACAAAGAAAATTTCATAAAAGAAGTGCCTTTCATCAAGCAACATCAATCTTCATCTTTCACTTTTTTTTTTTCTAACGGAAACATCACTGTTCTTGAGGAAGATTGTGTCTATTTGGGAGAATCAATTTGGATTTATGCCTGATCGCTCGACGACTGGGGCAATTCACCTAGTGCGGAGACAGGTAGAGCAGTATAGAGAGAGAAAGAGGGATCTTCACATGGTGTTTACTGACTTGGAAAAGGCGTATGACAAGGTCCCTAGGGAGGTTCTTTGGAGATGCTTGGAGACGAGGAGGGTCCCTGTGGCGTACGTCAGAGCGATTAAGGATATGTATGAGGGGGCGAAGACTCGAGTCAGGACGGTGGAAGGAGATTCTGAGCATTTTCCGGTCTTGACAGGGTTGCACCAAGGATCGACTCTTAGTCCGTTTTTATTTGCCGTGGTGATGGATGTGTTGACGCGGAGTATACAAGGCGAGGTGCCTTGGTGTATGCTTTTTGCGGATGATGTAGTTTTGATTGATGAATCGCGACAAGGTGTTAATGATAAGCTGGAGGTTTGGAGACAAACCCTGGAGTCTAAAGGTTTCAGATTGAGTAGGACCAAGACGGAGTATTTGGAGTGCAAGTTTAGTGACTCGAGGCAAGAGGAGGAGGTGGTAGTGAAGTTGGACTCTCAGGTAGTTTGCAAGAGGGATAGTTTTAAGTATCTTGGGTCTACGATTCAGGGGAATGCAGAGATAGATGAGGATGTCTCTCACCGTATTGGGGCAGGTTGGATGAAATGGAGGCTCGCTTCAGGAATTTTATGCGATAAGAAGGTGCCTCCCAAGCTTAAAGGCAAATTTTATAGAGTTGCAGTCCGGCCGGCTATGTTGTATGGAGCGGAGTGTTGGCCAATTAAGAATTCTCATATCCAAAAGTTGAAGGTGGCGGAAATAAGGATGTTGCATTGGATGTGTGGTCTTACAAGAGCTGACAAGGTTAGGAATGAGATTATTCGGGAGAAGGTGGAAGTGGTATCGGTGGGGGAAAAAATGTGGGAAGTGAGGTTGAGATGGTTTGGTCATGTGATGAGAAGGGGCACCGATGCTCCAGTTCGTAGGTGTGAGAGGCTGGTGTTAGATGGTTTCAAACGGGGTAGGGATAGACCGAAGAAATACTGGAGAGGAGTGATTAGACGTGACATGGAGCTGTTTCAACTCACTGAGGACATGACCCTGGATAGGAAGGTTTGGAGGAAAAACATTAGGATAGAGGGATAAGGTGGGTGGATGAATCATGGCCAGTAGTTAGGGGGGCTTTGGTTTCTTTTGTTTGGTAATGTACATTATTTTTGTGGATGTCGTATCTATGTTAGTTTTATCATGTTTCATACTTTGGATGTTTTTGTATAGTCCTGTGTCTTGAGCCGGGGGTCTATTGGAAACAACCTATCTACTTCTTTAGAGGTAGTGGTATGGACTGCGTACATTTTACCCTCCCCAGACCCTACTTGGTGGGAATATACTGGGTTTGTTGTTGTTGTTGTTGAAACTTCACTGTTCACTCTTACTCTATATGTAGGAGCCATACCCAGTAGCCGTGGCATACAGATGGTCAAGCAACATCCAACATCAACATAGGGTGCTCAAAATTAACCCAACAATAGAATGACAATGAACGACATCAGATCTCTACAGCAATATATAGGAGATCTGGGGAAACCCATGAATAACGAACTATGACAAATAGGGGGCACCATTTAGGGTCCAAACTCTCACTTCTTACCTTCCCTGTCATAAAGAGCCACCATAAGAGGATCCCACTTCCACACACATGTTGGAAGCTAGAAATAAACAGCAAGGACTAGGGCCTTTAAACTTGTAGTAGGTGAATGCACTGTTGTGGAATAAAGATACCAACGACACCCATCCCCCTCAAGCAAAGTACTACATTCTCACTTAACTGACCAAATTTTCAGCCTATCGAGATAATCTATGGCCTTTCTCAAGATCATCTTACATTTGGAAGATTATTCACTACACACTGCCACATGTTCATAGTACCAAAGAGGAGAAAACTGGCTCACGTTATGGGCAAAAACTTCTCGTGCCTCAAATTATAACCAGGGTACACAATTTCATCCGAAACTTTACACATAAGATCTATCAAGGAGGGTATGCACAACTGAAATGAAACCTAGCTGATCAAAGCTAAATTAATCAATTTGGCATGTAGAAAGCAATAGGAAAAATATCTCACAGAAAACAACATGGTTAAAGTACTTAGGATTAAGAAAATTTTACAAAGAAGGGGAAAGGGACTACCTTTATGAAGACGCAACTCTCCAGCACTTTGTTTCTTAACTGGTGGCTTTCCATTTGCATTTTCAGCAAGCTCTCTCTGTTTCTCCTTTACTTTGAATAACTTAATCATGGTCCCTACAAAAGAATGCGATACATTAAACCATAATAGGACTTACAAGATGAAATATATGGAAAATGAATCCTCTCCACCTTTTCATTTTTAAGTAATAATAACAACACATAAGTATGTAAAATTTTCTGCAGTTGTAAGATATCAACAAAACCTCCATCCCAAAGTATTCAAGTTCAAAATTATACATATTTTGTATCATTCCATGTTATTTAAGTGTATTTCATTCCAACCCGTGTTGCCAAAGGCAAAAAGCGTTAGAACCCGCACTAGTTCAATTGGCGCTTTAAGAGCAATTAAGTGTAGACTTCAGTTAAAAAGGGGACAACGAAGAAAGCATTAAAAATATATTTTTATTATAACCAGTAAAATATATATATGTGTGTGTGTGTGTGTGTTGCAAGAAAAGAGTATTAACTTCACTCATAATGATCCCTTAACAATAATAACTTTATTTGCCGATCATATTTTTTTTTTTAGTACCGATCTATTCAAGATAGAACTTATGGTAACGAGGTTCGCGCCTTAGTAGTACCTTGCCTACAGTGAAGTGCATCCTAAGCTACATAAAGCGTCTACCTTGAGCTTCCAGGTTTAAGCGGCCCTAAATGAGCCTTTGGCAACACTAATTCCAATAATGAACAATAAGGCAAATTAGCTATCTTGAACAAAAGGTTCACCGATCTCACATTTATTCTTATAGAGATATACAAGTCTCTAATCAAGATAAAAGGAATCCTCACAAACATTAAATGCTATCCAAAATGTAACAACAACTAAGCCTTAACTTCAGCTGGTTTGTATACATTTCTATCTTATTCTGCTCTTAGCTACCGATTTAGAGATTGTAAGTCTTTCGAAACAATTTCCACCCTACACGTACAAGAAAAAATTATACAAATCATTCATTTTCATAATTAACCAATGTTTCTGCAAAATGCTGATAACTCTTCTAAGATTTAACACAAGAAAAATCTGTCTTTTTTTAATTTCAAAATCAATACCACCTAAGCTTTAGAATTATTTATTCCCTCGTTGTGGGTACTGTTGATGACAAGCTATAGAAAAGGGTTATAGCTACATTTCGCTTCTTAAGTACTACATTTTAATTGAGTTTGAGCCATAATGTTATTCTCGATCTAACGAGTTTAGAGCTAAAACGGATGTTTTGGGACTTTGAAATCTGAGTAAAAGTGCAAGACGCGAAAAGTAGAAGAAAAAAGTTTTAACTTATCAAGTTGCATGCCGATGTTTTGACGTGAAAATTCTCCAAGAATTTGTTGTGAGAAGCAATTAATGAGCCTAACCAAAAATATCAGGCGCAATTAATATTCCTACCTAATTGGAAAGGGAATTGGAACAAAACAACGAAAAAAGATCAGAAGCCGGAATTGGGCGTGAATCTAACAACAAAATCATATCCCGATAATTATCTAGCACTTGTCATGTTTATTATCTTTACTAATCATATTAATAGAACCTTTGCCCTCATCATTAACTATCAATTATCATAGATATAATCTAGCCATAATCGTGGTTTAGAACCACAACTACTTCAAGTTTTAATCACCTGAATAATAGTTAACAAGTTTTTGTTTGATTTCCTGTTTGTACCAAAACCAATCTTTATACTAAACTATTCTGAATAGCAAAGCTCTTAAATTACACTGTGTTTTACGCTCGTCAACTATCGCTAAACCTGTTCTCAGTCAGAACTAAACGTAATGATCATAGCAGAGATAGGCTCTCCACAAATTAACAATTACAACTAGCATCAATCAAGCATGCCCTTTACTGTTTTTATGTATAACAAGATTATTCTGGAACGGAGCAAGAAAATACTAGAGCTTTAGCAGAACTAGAGCAATTAAACTGCGAAACAACAATGGTAGCTTCAAACCATTATTTAGGCCTAAAAACAAGATCACAAACAGGTAACGAGCATCTAATAGAGCTTAAACATTGGCAAAACACAAGTCAAACTTAGGAGATTCACAAAGCAAATAATTTTGGAAAAGTATAAGAATATGATAGAAGAAACAAAATAGTGGTCGGCTATATAAATCATTTCTATCCACTCCCCTTATTTTATATAACCGTGCTGTCTGTGCCAACTTATGCGCACCTCACCTAATTCCACTGGTACGTCTTAGGTCCTACCAGCACACTTACTGAGCAAGTTTATCCGTCAAGACTTAGACAGATAGAAAGAATCACCTAGTGTTTTTGCTTATTTCAATACGATAAAAACGCACAACTATAGGTTCTCTACACGAACACTTTTTTCACTATCCAAACTTATAGCCTATTTGGCCAAGTTTGGGAGGCCAAAAATACTTTTTTTTTTTAAAAAAAAAAAAAGAAGTGAGGCATTTGACCAAGCTTTTGGAGTAGCAGAAGCTGTTGTCGGAGGCTAAAATATAGTTTTTCCCTAAAAGCACGGAAGAAAATACACTTAGAAGCACTAATAAAAAGTTCGGTCAAACACTAATTGCTGCTCAAAAATACTTTTTAAATCTATAGGTCAACACAAACTACTTCCCACTAAAAGTACCTTTTCTGAAAATAATAAGCTGATTATAGAAGTTTGAAGCTTGGCCAAACAAGGTATTGAAAAGTTAGCAACTACAAATTAAGTCAATTCCAACTAGGTGGTTTCTTCCATTTACTCACAACAAAGTAAGTGGGGAAAAACTGAAAGCAAATAAGAGACACAACCAACTAAAGATCAAACACACCAACAAATCAACTAACATCAATCAAACACACCACCAAGAAGAATACTTTCTAGAACAAAATCTTGAAAAATCAGCAAATCTATCAATAGGGGTTCAAATTAAACAACAAAAAACGATAATTTAATCGATTTCACAATCTAGGTAAGAACAAAACTAGAGTTAACTGATACCTATTACTGGTAGGAGGTAGCAGATATCCCGTGGAATTGGTCGAGGTACACAAAAGCTGTCCCGGACACCATGGTTGTTAAAAAAAGTACTTTTTTGAAAAATACTTGTCCAAACAGTTTGTTAAAAATTAGCAACAAGAAATTAAGTCAATTCCAACTAAGTAGTTTATTCTACATACTCAAAACAAACTAAAAGAGCAAAAACAAAAGCAAACAAGAGAGACAAATCAACTAACATCAATCAAACACAACACTCAGAGCCATAATTTCTGCACAAACATCTTGAAAAGTCAGCAAATTTATCAAAAGGGGTTCATATTAAAATGATAATTTAATCGATTTCACGACCTGAAATCTACAACACTAGAGTTAAATGACACTTGTTGATGGTGGGAGGTGGCAGGTATCCCGTGGAATCAGTCGAGGTGCACAAAAGCTGACCCGGACACCGCGGTTATTTCAAAAAAGCACTTTTTTTTAAAAACATTTTTCAAAATAAATTGATTTTAAAAGATCTACCAACCAGTGTGTTGAAAAGTTAACAAGAAGAAATTAAGTCAATTCCAACTAGATAGTTTCTTCTACATACTCAAAACAAACTAAAAGAGCAAAAACTAAAAGCAAACAAGAGAGAGAAATCAACTAACATCGATCAAACACAACACTAAGAACCACAATTTCTGCACAAAATTCTTGAAAAATCACCAAATTTATCAAAAGGGATTCAAATTAAACAACAAAAACAATAATTTAATTGATTTCACTATCTGGTTGTAAGAACAAAACTAGTACACAAAAATGAAATGCACATAAAAGAACTCACATATAACTGAATCTTGAAAAAAAGAAAAAAATTACTTATATAAATAAAAATATTAATCAAATAGTTCAAGAAAATAGTACCAAGATTTTTTTGTGAACCTGGTGAAGTGAGATTCTGCAAAGAAGCTTGAGCAAGGGTTAGAGAAATTTTGTAGAAGAGAATCTTTACACTGAAAGTAAGTCCTTTTTTTCTTTTCTATTTTTTTTACTTTTAATTTATAGAAAAGCAGCTATTGTCTCTCTCTTGCTTTGGAGGGTGTAAATGAATAAAAATAGAAAAATATTTGATTTTTTGATTTGATTATGATTTATGTATTTTTCTAAATTTTTGGTATTCGATTTAATCTTTGGTTATAGAGTTTTGGTATTTTGCTTAAGCGAATTAATATAATATGTAGTCAAAATATTTTATGCTTTCTTTGTTTACTTTAATTTGTTAGTTGTCACATTTTTAGGGGTGTAAATTCGATTTTTGGATTAATTTTGTGTTGTTTAGTTTGTCTTACGACTTTTGATTTTTGAGAAAATGTAATTAAATTTGAATAAAAATAAATTTAATATGTTTCCATATTTTCTACTTTCGATTTGTCTATTAGGTTATGTCAATAATTAATAAATAAATTAAAATTATATTTGCATGCTAGAAAAAAAGTAAAAAGCTATATACAACGAGAAGTAATAATATTGAATCTCGATTAAAAATTACAATTAGACGCATATCAAAACATTAAAAAATAAACTAAATAATATGAAAATTCCAATGCATTAACTCAATAAATTAAGAGTGGATCATACCCTAATGCACTAATTGGCAAATACATTAATATTGTAATGGCCTAAAAAGGAAAATAATTAAATGGGCTAAAAGTGGAAAACTCAAATTCTAATTCTAAACCTAAATATTATATTATTAGGTTTTTTCGATTTCTAGATTGTTATTTTTCTATATCCGAAATCAAATCAAATAAGTAAATTCTCAATCCAAAATCAAACCAAACCAAAAAATCAATCCAAATTAAAATTTGAGTTGATTTGGTTTGATTTTTCGGTCTAATACGAATAATGCATACCCATACACATTTCTCTTTACGAGAGTCAGTTTGAGTAAACTTTAAAGCTAAACTGGAGTAGATTAATTTAACATCTTAAATTTAAAATTTAGATGGTCAAAAACTATATAAAAGATGTTATAATTTGAAATCCTTCTTATATTAATATGATGATAAAATACATCTTAAAATAATGATTCAAGTTTTTATAGCTTGACTATTCAGAATCGAAATATGACAAGTAAAAGTGAGCATAGAGAATGTATCTTTATTTATTCCTTTGATCCTAATATTAGGGTCAAGATTAGAAATGACCCTAAGATGGGTTGCTCTTAATATTTTGTACCCGTAAAAAAAATCTTCTAAAAATAATTTTCATAAGAGGTGGTCTTGATTTTTTTGATCCCGTTGAAAAACTTTTTTCTACAAGGCACACATTTTAATTCTTGTCCATAAGACAAACGTCCACGACATTACCCAATAAAACTACACAAATTGATTAGAAGTTTTGCCTTACAAAGAAAAATAAGAACTCAGATATGTTGCCTAAATGTTCTAACTCTCACTCCTAAGATATTTCAACTCAATAAACCTACACAAAAAGGGCAGCCTGTTGCATTAAAGCACCCGCTATGCGGAGAGTCGGGGAAGGGCCCCACCACAAGGGTGTAATGTACTCAGCCTTACCTTGCATTTTTTTCGGAGGCTGTTTTCAAGGCTTGAACTTTTTCAAGGCTGGTCACATGGCAGCAACAGTTTTGCCTTATGGACAAAAGTCAAAACTTAGATATGTTGCCCACAAGACACCCGTTCTAACTCTCGCTCCCTAAAACACAACTTAACGACATTCCAAGACACTAAACCTTCTCAATTAACTACAAATTTTGCTTTACGGACAAACATTAGAATTTATTTCCAGAGGAATCAAAAATCAAGATTAGATATTTAGGGTATAAAAATTCAAGACCGAACACTCTAAGGACGCTATACGTAATTTCCACGTCAGACTTCACTCATTTAAGCCCAACTACCCAAAAGCCCAAACATTTTCATATTTTCTTTTGTTTACATCAACAAAGCCCATATATAACAAACCTAGCTAAAGTTTATTCCAAAAACTCTTGCCAAGTAGTAGTTTTTTACAATTTGTCTGAAAAACGCAAAATCTCTCTCAGTGATTTTTCGAGTATTCTCAGGCCGCACCGATTCACCGATTCGGCCCTACTTCGATTTCAGGTAAAATCGCCTTTTTTTCACTTCTTTTGCTTTCATTGGTTTCTCCGTTTGCTTGGATTTTTTTTTTTGTACAAGTCGGAGTCTGGAGTAGCCGGTAAAGTTGTTTGCCGTGTGATTAGGAGGTCACGGGTTTAAGCCCCCTGCAGAAATGTAAGGTGAGGCTGTGTACAATAGACTCTTGTGGTCTGGCCCTTCCGTGTACCGGATGGTCACGGTATCCGACCATCCGGTACACGGGTTTATGCCCCTTGCAGAAATGTAGGGTGAGGTTGTGTACGATAGACACTTGTGGTCTGGACCTTCGTTAGAGCCGGATGGTCACGTGTTTATGCTCCTTGCAGAAATGTAAGGTGAAGTTGTGTCTGGACCATCCCTGGACCGTGTGCATAGCGGGAGGTTTAGTGAACCTGACTGGAAAGGACCAGGTAAAGTTGTTTGCCGTGTGATTAGGAGGTCACGGGTTTAAGCCCCTGCAGAAATGTAAGGTGAGGCTGTGTATGGACCGTGTGCATAGTGGGAGGTTTAGTATACTGAGTTGGGCTGCCCCTTCCCATCTGTTGTAGGTTTGGTGGACAGATGATGGACGGAGTTATCTGATATCTGTTGTTGCTGTTGTTGGGAGGTGGGTGGGAGGTATCATGTGGATTTTGTCGTGGTGCGTGAAAGCTGGCCCAGACATAACGGTTATAAAAAAATGATACCTGATGCTTGCGGTGGGAGTTGGCGGGTGTATCTGTGGATTTTGTCGGGGCGCGTGACAAAATCCTTTGAATGAAGGATTTTGTTTGGTTGAGTTGAATGAAGGAGAAAGGGTATGAAGGGTTTAGTTTTATAAACTAGACTTGTTGAATTATTATTCTTTTGAAATTTGAACTAATTATTATTGGTTTGAAAATATATTTCCCGGGTGAAATATAAATATCAGAAATTGTCCGTTAGTTTGAAGTTTAAGTGAACTGCTTGTGAATTAAAAAACATAAAATAATCTTTTTTTACTTTAAAAAATAGGCCATTAAGTAGGCCCATCACTGAAAAAAACAAACTTGATAAACCAAAAACCAAGCAGAATTTAAAAAAAAAACTTCCTTTCCATAACTGAAAACCAATATTTCAAAGAACCAAATGCCGCCGCTACTCAGAGTCGGAGTTTGAATATGAAATCAGCTTTCTTAAAATGTGCTTAAATTTGTATTTGCATCAAAAGACGATTAGAGCGGAGGGAAAACCAATCTCAGAAGGAAGATCCGGATGAAAGGAAAAATTCCTATGGTTCTTGGTTAGTGGTCTAAGAGCGGATGGGGTGGGCAATGAGAGTGGCATTGCTATCGGTTCGATTCATCAATGTCGGTATCTCATTACAAATTGATGTTGTCCTTAAAATATCCCTTAGTTTTTACTCAACTGTATCCCTAGTATCAGGATTTCAACCACCCAGTCGTTCTTATGGATCTCGATATGTTTGGTTACCTATGATGGAATAGAGGCATTCCAAGTAGAACCCATTTTTACGATAATAGCCCCTATCCCTTTCCTTACGATGACTCATGCCTTGCTCGTGCCGTAAGAATGTCGTATGCAAATGAATTCACTTTTGGTATAGAATAAATGGATGAAAGCCCGATGCAACAACTTGTGAGGAGTTGTGCTTTGCTACTTGATTAGGTTTCCATCTATTGTATTGATCTACATGGGAATGAATTCGTCCGTCAAACCCGCCTTTTGTATGCACCTGAAATGTTCAATTGGCCTTCAAAAAATTTAAAAGATTTCTTAAGAAAGATAATTCATATTCAGAGCTCGAATACAAGGTCTATCTTTCTTGACATCTCATTAAATTTGACTCGAATATGAGATCCTCTCTTGCTTTCTTTCTCTTATCATATGTTAGCATTAATACTCGAGCGTATTTCTCCTAATTTATAAACACTGCTTCGTTAGGTTCAGCTAGTTTGACATTCAGTATGCTGTTGCTCTCCTCACTAGCTACAGGACCATTGTCTCGCTAATTCAGTTGCTGCTCACTTGATTACCCAATTGACCTTTGATAAACCGTAGAATTTTCTGGCAAATGGTTGGACATTCATTTTGAATATTGGAATTGCACCAACACCAGGCATCCAATCTCCCGTTCCACCCTTTTTTTCCTCAAAAAATATATATTTATGTTACTTTATATGTAGCGGACTGATGTTTTTCAAATTTACATTTTCATATTTGGTGAATGTTCGGCTGGTGTATTGAATTTTTTTGGTGCAATGTTTAATGATTGTTGATCTGCTATGATTTGTTAGGATTGAAATCCTTACTTGTACTCTCTCTCCCAGCGAATGATTCAATGCTTATTTGTCATCTTTTGTGTTTTCAGCACTGTTTGCTATTTTCCCAATTCAAAACTGGCGTTGAGGATTGTAGTTTCTGTAGGTTAGGTTGAGTTTTAAAGAAAAAATTTCTAATAGGATGGATTGAGAATAAAGTTGGACGAAGTCATAAATTAGTCTGGTGTAGTTCAGCGAATTAACAAGCCCGGGGGTTCACTGAAAAGTTTGGAATTTCCTTCACGCGTGCTTCTTTTTGTATATGTACCCTTAACTTTTACTGTAAATGTTAACCAAAAACCTTCATTGTTTTAATGATCACATCCTTGCAAGACCTATGTCAGCTTCACTTTCTTTCTTGCTTTAAACATCATTCTGAACGAGTATTCAGCATATACAAGTGTCGGGGCATGTAGTTATGCACATAAAGGGGTAGATTTGTGGCTTTTTTATTTGACTTTTTCCTTATTTTTTGTCTTTGTTACCTGAACATGTTTTTCATTCATTGTCATGTTTCTAATAGTAGTTATTTGATGAGCTTTGCAGTTTGCACGTCAGGAGCAACTTTCATCTACCAGAAGCATAATTACATTGATGTCTTGTTGAAACTGACTTCTTGCTCCTGAGTTGATATGGGTTTTGATATCGAATGCATAATCGACATCCATACCTATCCTGGAGAGTATTTCTGTCCTGTTTGTCGAACACTCGTGTACCCTAACGAAGCCTTCCAATCACAGTGCACCCATCTCTACTGCAAACCTTGTCTGGCGCATGTTGCCAATGGGAGCCGGGCCTGTCCCTATGATGGGTACTTAGTTACTGAAGCAGACTCTAAAGTGAGCTCCCTGTAGTACAATGTCCTTGAGATTTTTGCTGATGCTTTTTCTACTCTTGGTATTTTGAACATGTTGCATTTACTTTTCCTGACAGCCCCTTATTGAGTCAGACAAGACACTTGCTGAAAGCATAGGCAGAGTTAAAGTGCGTTGTCTCTATCACAGAAGTGGATGCACATGGGAAGGTTCCTTGTCTGATTGCGCTTCCCATTGTTCTGGCTGCTCCTTTGGCAATTCCCCAGTTATATGCAATAGATGTGGAGTCCAGATTACGCATCAGCAAGTGCATGAGCATGCCCTGAGTTGTCCTGTGAGTACTTTTCATACTTAAGTAATACTCATCTTTTCTTTAAATGTATGGTTTCTTATTATGTTTTCTATCTAGGGTGTATATCCTGCACAACAGACTGCTAGTGGTGCCCAAGATAATCCCAGCTCTGTTGCAGCCACCACTGCTGTTGTTGCTGACTCAAATCAAACTACGGCTCATTCAGGAACTGCAGCATCACAGGCATCAAATGCTCAAACCACAACTGCTTCTCTGCTTCCTGGACAAGATCCCAAACAGCAAACAAATGCCAGCTCTCAGGCTCTTGCTCCAGCTCCAGCTGGTGTGCCTACTTCAGATCAATGGTATCAGCAGCAGTATCAACAGTATTATCAGCAATATGCTGGATATGATCCTTATCAACAATACTATCCTTATCAGCAACAACCAATCCAACAATATCAGCAACAACCTCAGATTTACATGCAGCCACCAGCACAATCCCAGGCTCCGGTCCCGGCACAACCTCAATCCCAGTCTCTGCCCCAGCCGCAACCACTTAATCCTCAAGCTCAACCTCAAATGCAAGCTCTACCTAAGGGGCAGACTCAACCACAGGTTCAAGCTGTGGGGCAACAGCATCAAAACCAGGTTCAAGTCAACCGACAGCAGCAGCTCCCACCTACTATGCAACCTCAAACCCAAATTCCGTCACAAATATATCCAACTTCTCGTGCTCATCCTCCTACTCAGCCTCCACCATATCCGCAGCCCTATCCAATGCAGCCTCATTCACAGCACCATGTGCAGGTGCCACAGTATCAGCAGCCTCCTGCCCAGGTTCATCCTGCCCTGTCTTCTCAAGCTCAGTTGCATCCTCCTGTGCAACCACAACCTCATGCACAACTTCAACCGCAAACAAATGTGCAACAGCCTCCACCATCTCATGGCCAATTGCCCCCTCCTCAGGCCGGCCAGCCTGCTCATGCACTGGGTCAGACCCTCCATTCAACAGCCAATGCAGTTTCAGGTTTCCATTCCTATCCACAACCCCAGCCCATGCAGCAAGCGCCTATGGGTATGACACAGCAACCTCCTATGCATCCGCATCCTACTACTGGGTCTATGCCTCCAGTTCAGACTCATGGTCAGGTTTCTCAACAACCTTCTTTAGTGCGCCCACCTCAAGGTATACCCAGCAATCAGCAACCGGTGTTGGTACCTTCTCAAGGTCAAGCTCCCGCACAATCTCAACTTTATCCTACTGCTCAACAATCAGGACATTCAATTCAGCAACATCCTGTTCAGCCTAACCAACAGCCGATGCCCCAACAATACAGTCAACAGCATACATTTCCTGGTCCATTTCCGAGCCAGTCACACCAACAAGGTCATTTTACTCACCAGCAGCCATTGCAGACTCAGTTTCGCCCTCAAGGTCTTCCTAATGTGGTGCCTCAAAGTTTACATGGATATATTCAGCCACAGCAAAATGTCGCCTTACCACCTCCCCCACAACCTCAACAATCTCAGACATATATAGGAAGGCCTGGGATGCAAAATCATGTGCAGTCGATTTCTCAGGCTCATGGTGGATATAATATTACAGCGCAGGTTAGACCTGTCCAGCCTGCTTTAGGCCAGTCACAAATGAATCCAAGTTATGGGAACCACATGAGCAACGAACATGAGTCTATGGATCAGAAGAAACGGTCTGCCCTTGAAAGTAAAGGTGATCTGTTACCTGACAAAACTGCAGGAAGGCCAGAAGGGGGAGTTCCTTCCCAGGATAATGCTCAAGAGGATCTAGGTTCCCTTGCAGCCAAATCAATTGATGCAGTGGCCCCAAGATTTGAAGCTGACCTAGATGATGAACAGCAGAAGCGTAGGAAAGCAATTGATGAGTATAGACAGAGGGTCAGCAGTGATATAGATGTTCATAAGGGTGATTCGGATGAGATTATAGACAAAAGAACTGTTAAGGAAGAGGGAAATGAGAATTTGTTGAAGCCTAAATCTGCTGCCAAATCAGCTGATGCAGCAGTTAAGCCAGACAAAGATGCCTATGATGGTGGTATCCCTGGTCCAGGGTCTACAACATCCTTTGCTAGGGGCCGTGGTCATTTTCCTCCACCAGGTGAATTCCGAGAAGGGATAAGGGGAATGGGAAGAGCACCATTAAGTGGTGCTGAAATTCCTAGTGGAACACAACACTCAGTGAATCCAGCAGAAGCTGAAATGTTTCATAACCAAAGGGTGAATCGGTTTGAAGGAAATCAAGGAAACCCATTTCCCCCAGGGTCTTTTGAGAAGGTTCCATTCGGCCAACCTAGAAGTATGGAATCAGCTAGGGATAAAAGGTTGAAGGCGCCTATGGGGGAGCATTTAAGTCCTTTACAAGTGCCTCACGATCAAGGTGAGTTGGAATTTGATTTTCCATTATTTCCTATATAATTTATCAAGAAGAATTAAAATCAATTTTCTAAATAATGAACTTTATTTGTTGCAGTATCTCGGCCACTTGACAGACCACCTCACGCATTTGGATATGATTCTGGATCAAAATTTGAGGCGAGTGCTGGGGTTCCACCTAACAGATTGTTGCCTCCATATAATCCTCCTGGTTCAATGCATTTCAAGGATAGTGGAGAAAGAGAAGCACCGCTTGGTCCTCATGACGACGACAGAAAAAGGGGAGGGTCTGGATTTGGTGTGCATCATATGGATTATTTGTCTGCCAGGAATCCTGACGGGGAGTTCTCTAACATTCCACCACGTGGATTTGCAAGTCGAGTAGGCTTTGAAGATTTTGGTGGCAGAGACCCCCATCAATTTATTGAAGGGCCTGGACCTTTCAATTTACCTTCCAATCTAGCTGGCAGCTTATACTCTGATGGTAGGTTCCAAACTTTGCCTGGCCATTCACATGGCGGTGAGATTGATAGTCGTGGGGATTTGACAGGTGGCGAGCATACTACCTTTGGTCGTCCTTACAAACATGTACGGAGTGGTGATCTTTTTGGGAAAGACGCTCCAAGTCATTTGCATCGTGGTGAGCCTCCAGATCCTCAGAAATTACCCCGTCATTTACGTTTTGGTGAACCTACAGGCTTTGGTCCCTTTGGTGGCCGTGCTTACATGGGAGAGTTGTCTGCGTTTGGAGATATTCCTGGTTTTGGCGAATCAATTGGACGCAACAAACCTGGTATGCCACGGTTTGGGGAGCCTGGCTTCAGGAGCAGGTATCCTCTCCCAGGATATCCGAATCATGGACCTTTTGCAGTAAGTCTTGCATTTGAACCTTGTAATTACCCTTATTCTTCATTAGTATGTTATTTATTGGAAGTTGAGCTTTATACCATTGTAATCATGTGATGGTCATTATGTGGATGAGATTAGAATATCCTCTTATTAATTTTTGATAACTCCATCTTCGTAGGGTGATGTGGACTCCTTTGACAGACCAAGAAAGAGGAAGCCCATGAGCATGGGATGGTGCCGCATTTGCAAGATTGATTGTGAAACTGTTGAGGGCCTAGATATGCACTCACAGACAAGACAGCACCAAGATATGGCTATTGATATGGTTAGGTCTATCAAGGAGCAAAACCGAAAGAAACATAAGTGAGTGTTTCGATAGATTTTGTAACACTAGCAAATTCAAAAGCATAGATTCTTATTCCTTTACTACCATTTTGTAGGACTTTTGGTGATCGAGCTTCAGTTGAAGAGAAAGGTCAAACTAGAAAGGCAGTGTTCGAGGGCCGTGGTAGAAAGGCTTGAGCCTGGAATGGTAAATAGGAAGTGAAAAGATGGTTGTAACTAAGCCTTCAGTCAAGCATTTGCATCGGAAAGTAGGTGATTAGCTTTACAGTCTTTCTTCTTTTTCTGGGGGGGTTGTTTTTATCCTAGCTTTGTTATTTCAGGTTGCTGCCCTGTTCTTCGAGATGGTTTTGGATTGGAAGTTTCTGTGGCAGTTAAGTTATTTTGCCCCATGGTTTTGAAAATTTATGTCAACTTGGTCCTTGTGGATCTGTAGCCATATTCTGCAGTTTCTTGCTTATGCAACTTTGTTTAGGGAAGGTTTCTGCTTATTAAATATTGCTATGCGCTATATGCTAGAGTTCCTATAAAATGTATGCTCTGGAATTTCCTCCATCTACTAGTGCTCGTTCATGCTTGGGTACCATAACCTCAAGGTAGAGAGGCTGTTTGCGACAGTCCCCCTGGCTCAAGAGGATTAGTCGTTATATAAGAGCAAGAAACAATAGGTAGTAACAAAACAACAGGTAGTAACGGAAGCAAGACAGACGTGCACACTCATCTAGGAAGGAAAGATCTGTAGCTATATTCTGTAGTTTCTTGCTTATGCAACCTTGTTTAGGGAACGTTTCTTGCTAATTAGATGTTGCTCTGTGTTAGTTTCTGTTATGTGAGAGTTCCTATATTATGCTCTGGAATCTCCTCCATCTTCTAGTGTTTGTTCATGCTTGGGTACCACAACCTCAGAGGTGCCTAGAGAGGCTGTTTCCGATAGACCCCTAGATCAAGACATAGTCGTTATAAAAGATCAAGAAACAATAGGTAGTAACAAAACAATAGGTAGTAACCGAAACAAGACAGACGCACACACTTATGTAGAAAGGGAAAAAAATGCAGAGTAGTCCTAGTGGATCTGTAGCTATATTCTGCACTTTCTTGCTTATGCAACCTTGTTTAGGGAACGTTGTTTCCTGCTAATTAAATGTTGCTATGCGGTAGTTTACCACAACCTCATAGGTGCGGTAGACTGGTTGTTCTCGATAGGCCCTTGGCTCAAGACAAAAGTAGTATAGGAAAAGACATGATATAAGAGCAAGAAATAGTAGGCGGTAACAGAACAACAGGTAGTAACATAAACAAGACAAGCGCAGACACTTATCCTGAAAGGGCAAAAATGCGTAGTAGTCCTAGTGGATCTGTAGCTATGTTCTGCCCTTTCCTGCTTATGCAAATTAGGCAACGTTTCTTGCTAATTAATTGTTGCTATGCGTTAGTTTCAGTTCTTATACGAGAGTTCCTATATGTATGCTCTGGAATTTCCTCCATTTTCTAGTGCTCGTTCATGCTTCGTACCACAACCTTAGAGGTGAAATAGAGGGGCTTTATCCGCCTCAAGATAAAAACAGCCTGGAAAAAGACGTAATATAAGAGCAAGAAATGGTAGGCAATAACAAAACAATAGATGGTGACAGAAACAAGACAAGCGCACACTTATCCAGGAAGGGAAAAAAGATGCAGAGTAGTCCTAGTGGATTTGTAGCTATATTCTGCACTTTCTTGCTTATGCAACTTTGTTTAGGAAAGATTTCTTGCTAATTTAATTATACTGGGAGTTCTTATATCATGCTCTGGAATTTCGTCCATCTTCTAGTGCTCGTTCATGTTTCGGTACCACAGCAAAAGAGATGAGATAGATCGGTTGTTTCCGATAGACCTCCGATTCATGGTAAAAAAAGGTCTAGGAAAAGACGTAATATAAGAGCAAGAAATAATAGGTAGGAACAAAACAACAGACAGTAATAGTCCTAGTGTCTATAGCTATATTCTGCGTTTTCTTGCTAATGAAACCTTGTTTAGGGACGTTTCTTGATAATAAATGTTGCTATGTGTTGGTTTCAATTCTGATTCGAGAGTTCCTATTTATGCTCTGGAAATTTGTCCGTCTTCTAGTGCTCGTTCATGCGTCGGTACCACAACCCTTTAGATGTGAGGTAGAGGCGCTCTTTTCCATGAAAAAGATGAAATAGGTAGTAACAAACAGCAAATAGTAGCAAAAACAAGACAGACGCACACTTATTTAGAAGGATAAAAAGTGTGAGGGATTCTTTTCATTGCACGGACTCGTGTGGTGGGGCCTTTTCCTGAATTCTGTGCATACCGGGGCTTTTAGTGTACCAGACTGTCCTTTTTTGTTTTCATTGCTTTGAGATGCTTTTCCGGTCTTAACATTGAAGTTCAGCTCTCCCCGTTTCCAAATAAGTGCTTTTTTTTTTTTTTTTTTTTGCCTTTTATTTGTTCATAAATAAGTGTTTGTTTAGGCCTTCAAGAAAATTAGTCATATTCTTCCAAGTTTACTCTTGTTTAGATAAAATGTAATTAAGGTCAACTTGAAAAGAAATAAAATTTAATTAGGGATAAGTTGGTAAAATTTTACTTTTTATTTTCTAGGAGTGCATAGTTGCTAAAGGGTGTGCCCGACCTTTAAGGAACACTTATTTAGGAATGAAGGATTATTAACAAACAACAACATATCTGGTATATTTGCATAAAGTGGGATCTGGGAAGGGTAGAATATATGCAGTACGTTCGTACTAGCTACCTCAAAAGTGAGGCAGAGAACGTTGTTTCCTATAGAGCCATGGTGCAAGATAAAAACAGTCTAGAAAAAGACATAACATAAAAACAAGAAACAATAGATAATGGATAATAGATAGCAAGAAAACAACACATTGTAATTGAACAAGACTATCATATAATAATACTATAATTGATCGGTGTAAAATAACAGTCATCACCGAGAACAAGACTATCATATAATAATACTATAATTGATCGGTGTAAAATAACAGTCATCACCGAAACTCCTAGACCAAGACACTACAATTATAGTACAGTGTAGATATTGGATTACTGTTCTTCTAAATTAATTTTTTTCCTAGAGTTTTTGTGTTTTTTTACTTTACCGATATTTAGATAAATACGAGAAAGAATACTAAGCTAAGTTGTATCAAGCAAGTCCATATGAGTCTTAATATAGTCAATAATAGAATTGATTTGTGCCAAGTTATAAGTTGACCCTTTTATTTTCTATTATTTTAGTCAATTTCTTTTAGGTGACACCCACTCCGACCTCGATATATGAAATTGTCTTGCGCTATATGTATCAAAATTGGTCGGAAGAAATGGTTCAAGTCCAGTGAAAAAATGAAATTAAAAAAAATTATGGTGTTAAAATCTTGTGTTCTTGTTTTTTCAATCTCCCGGCTACTGCATGCAGGGCGGATCTACGGTAGTCGGTGGGGGTTCCCGGGGACCCCCACCCACTACCTTAAGGCTTATAATTACATTAAAAAAATTCTCAATCGGCTTAAATATTAACAAGTAGGAACCCATAACAAAGTAATGGGATGGCTTAGTGATAGGAGTCTCAGACTTGAGATGCATGCCATGCTTCTCTTGGTCATGAGTTCGAACCTCTATGGATGTTTTTTTTTTGTTTAATTTTTTTCAGCTTTATTTATTTTATCGGGAACCCACAAGTATGAAATCCTGGATCTGCCTCTGACTGCATGTTTTTTCAATCTCCCGGCTACTGCATGTTGATTATACTTTGTTGATTATACGTACGACGTATTTGTGTATTTTTCATTTTCTCCATTTTTATCGCATCCGGGTTTTCAAGACCCGTCCAACAAAGTCGTAGAGCGGTGAAAAATACTTTTCAGTGCTAAAAGCCTAAAACTTAATTCTATAAATATATAAGTAATTATTTATATGTTTAAGTTAAATGTCAAAACTGATGACAAGAGATTAAAAAACTTTAAGATAAAAAAAGGGGAACTATTACCCTTCTAAATACAAAATACCTAATATATTGGGGGATTTGAACCTAAATCAAGTGATGTGAATCGTTACAATATAAGATTATTTACAGTTTAAATGACAAATTTTATTTTAATTTTGAGTTTCCTTCACACAATGTTTTGCAAGTATTTTTTTTAAAATTAATGACAAATAATTAAATCTAGATATTTTTTTTGGAACCCTTGGGAAACCCACAATCTCTGTACTTAGGATGGACACTTTGTGGTAATCGTCTCATCGTGTAATAGCTTGTAAACCAAGCAAAAGATGTAAATTGTACTAGCTTGTCTGATGCGACGAGCTTATGACTGAGCACAAACAAAAGCTGAATTTAATCTCTGCCCTCAGACATAGGAAACTCACCTCTCAAACACTCAAAATCAGATATTTCTAAATCAGATATTTCTAAGTGCAATTTTTAGGATATTTGGATGAATTTATATGTTGGTTGGCACTTTCTGACTTTTGTACGTATTTGATAAATATTGAAGTTGCTTGTAAGCGATGTTGTGGCCTATACATAACTAAATGGTTTGTTTTTCAAATGAGAGGATATTAATTTTTTCTTTTAACAATCGAACTTATTAAGTCCTTTTTAAGGCACGAGGCATAAATTAATGAGATATTATAATATAAAAATATAAAATTATGTCCAGCAAAAAGACACACACAAAAAAAAAGGCTGGTGGGGTGAGTGGGGGCACGGTCATGTTTTTATGAAATAGTTTACCACTAATTCGTGTACACGTTTATGAAATATATATATACTTTTTTCATGGCTTAAATCCTTAATTTCTTAATCACAAACAACTCTTATGTACTTTAAGATTCTCTTTTAGTATAGTGTCAAATGGTACCATACAAAGATGTTCATGGCCAAATTTTGTTTAATTTTAATGTCAAATAGTTTCATGATCAGTGCAGTCATGCATTTACATTATTATTTACCTCATGTTTTTTCTCTTTCTAATATCGTTTGGAATTTAAATGATGTGAATTATATTTATATTTTCTATTTTGTTTATGTAGGAATGTCTTGAGATATTTGAAGCTTAGATAAGAAGAAAATAGAAACAAGGAAGCAAGAAAGGATCGACATCACAAAGCGTCACAACAGGAGTAAAAAATGGCAAAGTAGACGCAGGGTTGACTCAAGGGCCGCTCAAGTTTGAAGTTATTAAAGCGTTTGTTTTAGGAGCCCAAAATTTTATTGCCCTAAAAATTTGGCAAAATGGTTTAGTGGACCTTTGTACTATGTTCATTTTGTAATGTGGATACTCTTACTTACATGTTTGTCGTATGGACCCTTGAACCCACTAAAAAGTAACATTTTAAATCCTTTGACCGTTGACGGAATCTATGTGGCATTAAAATGGCTGACTAGGACAAAGTGCGTACAAGCACCCGCCTAGGGTATGGGTTAATTTTTGGTCAATTTATATTAAAATAATTATAAAAAAATAAAAAATAATATTAAAATTAAAAAAAAATAAAAAGGATCTTTTTTCCTTCCATCTTTTTTTAATTCAAAAATATTTTTAAAAATTTAAAAATAATAAATTAAAAAAAATAATAAAAAAAAAAACTTCCCCAACCCTCTCCTCCCGTCCAGCCACCCCTTTAGCCCTCCTCCCCCGTCCAGCCACCCCCACCCCACCCTTTACCCCCGTCCAACACCCCTCCTCCAGCTCCCTCCCCCATCCAGCCACCCCCACCCCACCCTTCACCTCCGTCCCCCCGTCTAGTCATGGCTGCCATGCTCATCACTATTAACGCCCCCCACCCCACAGCCCCCAAGGATCACAATTAACGTCCCCCACCAGCACGCCCCTACCCCTACAACATGCATCTCTCTATGTAAATACATCTCTCTTCGTCTTCTTTTCTTCATCGTCACATATGGCCGATGTGGAAATCCCCGAAGAGGGCCTTTGCTGTGGTTGATATTTTTGTTGTTGTTCATTTAAAAAAAAAAAAATTGTTGTTCTTTTACTTTTTAAATTTTTTTTATTTACTTTCTCAATTTAAATTTTTCATTTCTTTAGGATTAATTTTGTAATTTTTACAAATTGCTAAAGATATTTAAATAAAAATTGAAAATTCATTATGTTTGTGTATGTGAATTTATATTTAAAATTTTAAAGTAATTAGGGAGAAATTTTAATTATTTGAAATAAATTTGATATTTAATTAAATTTATTGTGTTTGTGTATTATAATTTATAGTTGAAAATTTAAATTAAAAATTTATTGTGTTTGTGTATTAGAATTTCTACAATTTATAAAAAAAATTTATTTAATTAAATTTATTTTAATATTTATTTTTTTATGTAGCATTTTAAAAATAACATAAAATTTAATGTAATACTTAAAAATGATGTGGCGGCTGATGTGACAGCTGACGTGGGCATTATGTAATACTCAAAAGTGACGTGGAAGCTGATGTGGGGCAGTTGTGTTACACACACCGTTAGAGGAGTAAAAAAATTTTCTTTTTAATGGGTTCAAGGGTCTTGATGACAAACATGTAAGTAGGAGTATCCACATTACAAAACGGACATAGTACAAGGGTCCACCAAACCATTTTGCCTAAAAATTTTAATAGTGAATTTATGATTTCAACTTCATTAATTGTGAAGATTGTAAAATTCGTAAAAATAATAATTATATATATAAAAAAAATAAAGAAAGAAAAGTTATTCGATTTTTACTAAAAATATTTTAAACTTTGAGTTAAACAACTCAAATTTCATATTATTAAATAAATTGTTATAACAACATCCAAGTTAATGTATTACAAACGAATGACTAACATTTATTAGCTTAATTTAGTTTTATAAATAATAATTTATCAATGTGAAGTTAAAGTTTTGTATCTTCTAAAAATACCACACTAAAAACAAATAATATGTGAAGATAAAAAAGATAATTTTTAAATTATTACAATATTATTTCTGTATAGATGTATATATATTTAATACCTCTTATTAAAATTTGACCGTAAATAACTAATTTTATTGCATGCATCATTCGATTGTTTTGAAGGGATGACATGAAGTTTAAATGTTTTTTGCAGTTTTCCTGAGTGAGACGAGTTTTTCATGTTGTCTAGAGTTTAGGTAGATTCTACGTCGTTATTTTGTTATTTGGCAATCGTAAAAAAATTTTGAGTGTGATTTTGATTAATTTTTCGAAGTATCCTTCTCTCTAATATAGTATTTTTGACCATGAAGTTAGGGTAAAAGACTTATTCCTTTCGATTTAATTTCTTTTGTAATTTCTCATGAATTCTTAGATATTGTTGTGAAATATGAGTAGCTAATTTTTTTTTTTTCTGGGTTTTGAAACAAACAAGATATTGGATGAAGTTTGAATAAAGTTTATTTATATTAAAGTTTCGATTTTTTAGTTATTTATTTTTTCTTGATTTTAATTATTCGTTTGCTTGACCACCTTATGAATACTATTTAGGGCTTCCTTATTGAACTTGAAAAATAGAACTACTAGTGTAAAGAGAAGAAAGTAGTGCTAGTTCGTGAACCTTATAGGAAAAGGAAATCGATTCACTATCGAGGATAGAAATATACCATGTGTCTTAACTTAGTTTAATAGACAACATTTTAATGCATTCCACTATTAACCGACGACCACAAAAATATAGGCGTTACGAATAGTCGAGTAGGCCTCTATGAATAAATGAAGGACCGGGAAGAAATAGTCAAAATGATAGTTGTGGATTGTTTGTCTTTTTCTTTTGCTTCTTCGGATGCTTTTATTCATTATATTCAAGTAATTTATAATCTCATGTTTACAGGTATTCCTAGAAGTACTTGTCGGCCTGATATTTTTAGACTCCATGCACAATATGTATATTATTTATTTGCATTATTCAAATATATTTCATGTAGAGTTGCTCTAACTTCTAATCTTGGTTGTGTTGTTAATAAAAATAATTATTTAACAATTATTTGTCACTGAATGGATAGTAATTTTACTATGCAAAAATATTTTCTAGCATTTTTATATGATGAAGATGTAGACTCACTGAAAAATGTATTTCTGAATCTATTTCTAAAGTAGCAAAATATTATGGTATTGAAAGAAAATTTTTATGTATATCTTTTGATAGTGCATCTCACAACAAGACTTTTATTGATTTGTTAAAAGTTGAACTTTCTCCACCGTTACCCGCAATATTTCATGTTAAGTGTGGTTGTCATATATATAATTTAAGCGTAAGAGATGATCTTGAATTTTTTGAGCTTTATATTGAAAAGATTAGGTTTGCTGTTTACTTTATTCAAGGAAATAATCGAAAAATTAGAATGAAATAATTTAAAACTAAATGTGAATAAAAGAGAAAATGGTCAAATACCCCCAAACTTTTACCCCAAATCTCAACTACACACTTATACTTTGCAGGGATCCTATGACCCCCCTGAACTATTTTAAAGTGGAATATTTTCCCCCTGAACGCTGACATGGCAAGAGAGAACGCTGACATGGCCAAATATTTCTTTATTCATTTTTAATTATTATCTTTCTTTATTCATTTTCTATTTTTCTTCCTCTTCCTCTTCCTCTTCCTCTTCCTCTTCCTCCTCTTCTTCTTCTTCTTCTGCTGCTGCTGCTGCTGCTTCTTCTGCTTCTTCTTCTGCTTCTCCTTCTTCTTCTTCTTCTTCTCCTCCTTCTTCTTCTTCTTCTTCAAGAACTCAACAATGATATCCAATCCAAAATTAATTTATCAAACTTACATACTCATTAACCGAATTACCATACAAGAATTTTTAATTATTCTTCTTCTTTATTCATTTAATGACATCTTCAAGAACTCAACAATGGCATCCAATCCAAAATTAAATTTATCAAACTTACATACTCATTAACCGAGTTACCATACCAAGAATCATCGTTCTCATGAAATGAAACATAAACTTCCAACAATGTCTTGAAATTGAAATAATCAAATCAACACCATAATCAAAATCAACACTAAATTTTTTCACAATCAACACCAATGTCTCTCTTCTACAGTATCTATTCTTGGATTGATAAGCATGAGCTGATAAAAATTTATTTTTCTGCTCCTCAATGAAAAATGGAGGCCTAAAGATTTTAGAAAAAAAATTTCATCATCCACTATCTGTTTCTTCATGGAAGTCCAGGAAACAAAGAGAATTTGGTGGGTTTCACTCTCTTTAAATAATTGATTTTTTAGAGTAAAAAAGGAAAAAATGATGTGTTAATGACGTGGCAAGAAAAAATGACGTGGAAGTGAGTGCAACTCACTGCCTGAAATCATGTCTGGGCATGAGATTTTAGGGGGGTAAATATTTCACTTTAAAATAGTTCTGAGGGGTAAATATTCCATTTTAAAATAGTTCAGGGGGTCATAGGACCCCCTCAAAGTATAAGTGTGTAGTTGGGATTTGGGGTAAAGGTTGGGGGGTATTTGACGATTTTCTCGTGAATAAAATAGACTTAGACTGATATTCATGCCTAAAGAATATGATACTAGATGGAATGCTACTTATAATTATTTACGAACTTGTCTTACTTCTAAAGTTTCTATTACAATGACTTTTAATCAATATTCTGATTCTTTTCTTGAGTGTATGCTACATGATTCTGATTGGGCTGCAATTGCTGATCTTGTTAAATTTTTGGAATTTTTTTATATGGCTACGGTTGAGTTTTCTGATGCTTATTATCCCACCGTTTGTAATATTTTAGCTTATTTAGCCGACATTTCTTGTTTGCTTAAAGATTATAAGAATAAAGAATGTTACAAATAGGTTATTACTGCTATAATTGCTAAATTTTAAAAATATTTTTATCTGCTTACCCCAATTTACTTGATTGGTGCTATAATAAATTCATGTATGAAATATAATATTATGTCCGAATTTAGTTGCATTATTTATAATGCTATAGAGATAAAGCCTGAAGAAGAACCTTCTTTATTTCCTACTATGAGTGATGCGAACAGTTACATGGAAGTATTATAGAACCATTATGTCGATTTACTTGATGAAGTCGTACCGACAAATATCACTCCAACTTTCGCTCCTCAAGCTCTTGAGGAGCCACCATCTTCTAAAAGGTAACATATAGTAGTTATCCTGATTACTTTTTTGATTTAAAATGTTTGGAACAGGGTGCAATCTTCATCATACAGAACACATTCTCGAAAAGAGCTTAAGTATTATCTTCGACAACTGATAGAGGGTCGTAGAGCAAGGATCAATACGCTGGATTAGCGGAAGAATAATGAAAGACAATATCCTGTGCTTTCAAGATTAGCTAGAGATATATTAAATGTTTTAATGTAACCATCGCATCGGAGAACGCTTTTAGTCAGGGACGACAACGACTTGGAGACAACCGACACTCATTGGGAGACAATGCTATGAATGTTCTAGTTTGCCTTAGGGATTGAATTAGAGCGGAACGAAAAAAATCAAAGAATGGAAGTGGGGCCAGCAGATGAACAGAATCTTTAAGAAATTACGACTTTAAGGGAGAACTCAGCAAAATCAAGTCCAATGCATGATTGCTCCATTGATTTTGACTATTCTATGAAAGTTCTCGTTAATATTAACATGCATGAATTAAAAAAAATGATACAAAATTTGTAGATTTTTCAATCATGTAACTTATAAGTTTTAGATCATTTTACAATCAATAAAATACAAGATTCATTCACTCCTTACATATTTTTTTCATTTAAATTGAATGTCTAATTTGAATTAAATACTTTTAATATATTACTATCAAACTTTAAACAAAACCATAAACATAACAAACATATATACATATAATGAAAAAATAAAAATAATGTATCAAATATTACTTAAACACCTAGTATTGACATATAAAAATATTATATAAATTTATCTTTTAAGTAGTGCATGAAAATTTTTGAATATATGTTCAAGGCTTCAAATATTATTATATTAAGTAGTATATATTGTACGTATTATGCATATATGTGTGTATATTTTCTAAAGTACTATAACATGTAATGTATATATGTTTCAACTTTCAAGTGAGATTTTAAGTTATATATATTCTATATATATCTGTATATATTTGCTATAGATTAAAGTCTAAAGTAGTACAAATTTAACGTATACATGTGTATATGTTTTCTAAAATATTGTATATATAATGCATATATGTTGTATGTATATTGTTTCAAGTAGTATTTTAAGCAGTATATATATTATGTTATATGTATATATGTGTATATATTTTTTATAGATTAAAGTTTAAAGTAGTATATAATGTATACATGTGTATATGTTTTCTAAAATAGTGTAACATGTAACGTATATATGTTATACGTTTATTGTTTAATGTATTTAATATATATATATATGTGTGTATATATAGTATATATTGAAAAAAAACATGAAAACTCAAATTTAATTTTTTTTTTTTTTTACATAAAGGACCGATAATCAGCTCATTTCTCAAACTGGGCCGGGCCGAACCGGTCCAGACAGGTTAAAACTGGCTCTATATGTGGGTCGATTACGGACCGTTTGGAGATTTTTTACTGTTGGGATCAAATCGGACCGACCCATTAAGAATTGGGCCTGAATTGGATCGGCCCACAGACCGGTAACATTTAATGAGCGGATGCCGATTTGAACCGGACCAGCCCGATTGTCAGGTATAGCTCGAACGCAACAATTAGCTTCAACAAGTTCAAGAACCAATAGGGGAGTAGTATTATAAAATTGAAGGCTATCGTTATGCAGATTTTGGGTTACTACATACTGGACTAATAAAACAAAATCACTCGTCAATAACTCTTTTTTTTTTTGGTTTTATGTATATGGCTTGTAAGTTGATTTAGAGTCACTGATCGTAAGTTCGTCATAATTCAGCTTTCTGATTATTAATTGTTGTTCTTTATATACCGTATTTGTCGTTATATGTGTTTCTAAAAATGTTTTTTTAAAAAATAAATAAAATAAAAGGACAATATTTATATTTGTTCTATTTTTTTTTATCATAGAACCGCTAGTGATATTGGTTCTATTTTTTTTTTAACATAGAACCGCTAGTTCCATACTTAAAAAGTTTTTTGAATGAGAAGGGAAAAAAAAATTAAAAAGTGTCTATTATAATAACCGATTAACCTTCTCAGCCTTAATGCACCTGCAATATTCAAAATTTCGATCACAAGGGATCGTTTGGTAAGGTGTATAAGAACAATATAGAATATAGTGCATTAGTAATGCTTTTTTTTAGTTATGTTTGTATTAGTTATGCATGTATTATTTCTTATGCGCTGTTTGGTTTGATGTATAAGAAATAATAAATCCTACATAATTTCTATAAAATAAGTGTTTGTTTACAAAAATATCTTTCTTTGACTTTGTACACTTTTTTTTGCAATAAAGTTCTTATGCCAACTCAAACATGATTAGTATTGTTGAACTAGTATATAGAGATTTAGGATTAATTGCAAGACCTTCATCTTTGTGCATGAATGTTACACTGACGGATTAATATAATCGAAATAAAAATAAAATACAAGGTGTAAAATTAATGAATAGTCTCAAGAATTTTTTTTATTCTTTTTAAAGACCCTCGAAGCAAAAGCAAAAATATATTGCGGTTATTTAAATAAACTATTCATTGTTGTAAATTAAAATGGTGGGAAAAGAAATTGTGAAATGTTTTGAGAAGATTCACTATTGAAAATTAAAATGACAGAAAAAGAAATTGTGAAATATTTCGAGAGGGAAATTGAGGGGCATTAAGGTAATTTAATAAGTTAATGTATGTGTTAAAAGTCTTTGTATTACTAATACATAGGAAATAGAGTGTATTACTAATACATATTTCAATATACAATAGAGTGATTAGTTATACATAGGCCAAAAAACGTATCAAACAAGATACTAATAGTACACATTAACCAATGCATGTATTATATTTTTCAATAAACTCCCCCAAACGACCCCTTAGAGTCCTCCAAAGCCCCCAGGCCCCAACACAATAATCCTGCCCCATTTTTGTTTAGTAATTTGTGAAAGTAAACTTGGCATCTTTGCTTAATAAGGGTCAGATGACATAGCGATTTATGGTTGGTCCATTGAAATTTTCTTAGACGAGGTGGAATGACTTATATGAGATAAGAGGATTTTTTTCACATGTATCTAAAAAAAAAAATTGATAAGGGGTGGTATATTTTGGATCTAAAGCAACTTGTTTTGCCTATTGTTATTGCTGTTGAATACTCTGTAACAATAATTCTTGTTTGGTTATACTCTTTTCAAAGATTATTTGAAAAATTATCCATGCTTGGACGCATTTTAATACAATCTTGAAAATGGAAAATGGGTTGAAAAAGAAGTTATAATCAATTATTTTTTAAATTTGAAATACAACTTCAAGTTAAATCTAAATATTTCATATCAAACACATATTTTTAAATAAATAAAAAATTATTTTTTAAAAATAAATTTATGTCAAGTTGGAACATGGTGGGGTCATACCATTTGGCAAAGACGTGTGAAAGTTATAGGCATATTGTATCAATTGTATTTGCATATGAAAGATATGTGAATTGTATCTATTGTATTTGCATATGAAAGATATGTGAAAAACATTGATCCTTGGTGGCCAAGACTAAATATGTGGTGGAGGCTTCTTTTAAAAACTTGGAGCCCAAGATTTTGCCTTTTTATAAATAAAGAAGTGTATTCTCAATTAAAAACACACCAAATGAAAGTATCCTACAATTGGAAATAGTTAAAATTGAAAACGTACATTTAGCTACGAACTTCATCACTAATTTGCTCGTAGCTAACAGAAATCTGTTGCTAAACTAGCCACCAACTTTGTTATTTAGCTACAAAATTTGTCCGTTACCAAATCCTATTTTTTTCAGTATTGTTTAGCTACAGAACTTGTCAGTCACTGATCCTTTTTTTCAGTACTGTCTAGCTACAAAATTTGTCTTTACTAAATCTTACTTTTTAGTACTGTTTAGCTACAGAATTTGTCTGTTACTAAATTCCATTTTTTCCAATACTGTTTAGCTACAAAATTTGTCTGTTAATAAATCCTGTTTTTTCGTGTAGTGAACTTCTAGCTAAATGTAAATGGAGGTGAAAGGGGAATCTTCCATATCAAGGAAATGGGAGGAAAGAAAGGTGATTCTTCATGTTCATGTACAAAGGTGCCTGTATTTCTGAATGGGAAAATTAGTTTCACAGAGTAACCTGAGCTGATAATGCCAATCAAGGAAGCGACATCAAATATAGTAGTAACTTCACGCAAAGGTTCAGCTCTTGTTAGGGAAATACACAAAAAAAAGAATCAAATATCGATGAGAGAAGAAGGAGAAGCTATCAGTAAGCTTGGAAAATTGGAAACACTTCCACAACAAGTGGTTCGCGAAACACTGCCTATCTTCTCTGTGCGAGATGAGTTATTGCAAGTGGTTCGCGAAAATCAGGTGGTGGTACTTGTTGGAGAAACTGGTTGTGGAAAGACAACGCAGATAACTCAGTACCTGTATGAAGATGGATATAAAATTAATGGGATCATAGGTTGCACCCCAACCTAGACATTTGGCTTTGACAGCAATGAATGTTGCCAAAAGAGTCAGTGAGGAAATGGAAAGTGAGCTTGGGGATAAAGTTGGATATGCTATTCGTTTTGAAGATGTCACTGGGCCAAGTACTGTTATCAAATACATGGCCGATGGTGTGCTCTTAAGGGAAACAATCTCGATCTTGAGAAATATAGTATAATTTTAATTGATGAAGCCCATGAGAGCTTGGCATCCTCAAAAAAGTTGTGGCTAGGCGGCGTGACTTTAAGGTTATTGTCATTTCGGACAATCTTGATGGCGAAAAATTCTCAAACTTCTTTGTGAGCGTACCAATATTTTGCATACCTGGAAGAACATTTCCCGTTCAAATATCTTATAGTGAAACCCCGTGTGAAGACTATGTCGAAGCTGCAGTTAAGCAAGCCATGACCATCCATACTACTGGTGCACCGGGTGAAATACTCATTTTCCTGACTGATCAGGACGAGATTGAAGCAGCCTGTTATGCACTTTCAGAATGGATGGAACAACTTATCTCATCAATAAATCAACCAGTGCCTGAGCTGTTAATTCTTCCGGCATACCCTCAATTGCCTATTGATTTGCGAGCAACGATTTTCCAAAAAACTGAAGATGAGGCTCGCAAATGCATTGTTGCTATTAATATTATTGAGACATCCTTGAACATCGATGGAATTTTCCACGTTATTGACACAGGCTATAGTAAAATGAAGGTGTACAATCCACGTACGGGTGTGGATGCTCTGCAAGTGTTTCCCATTAGTCGAGCTTCCGCTGACCAACGTGCTAGTCTAGCTGGTAGAACTGGCCAAGGGACTTGTTACAGACTTTATACAGAGAATGCTTATGAGAATGAAATGCTGCAAAGCACTGTGCCAGAGATTCAACGGACAAATCTTGAGTATGTGATTTTGTTTCTCAAGTGTCTCGGAATTCAAAACGTGTTAGATTTTGAATTTATGGATCCACCTTCTCAAGATAACATCGTTAACTCCATGTATCAGTTGTCGGTTCTAGGTGCACTTAACAATGCTGGGGACTTAACGGAACTTGGACAGAAAATGGTGGAGTTTCCATTGGACACTCACCTTGCTAAATTGCTCTTGATGGGGGAACAATTCAAATGCTTAAATGAGGTTCTGACAATTGTTTCTATGCTTTCAGTGCCTTCGGTTTTCTTTAGACCTAAGGATAGGGAAGAGGAAAGTGATGCTGCTAGGGAAATATTTGTTGTGCCAGAATCTGATCACCTTACATTGCTTAATGTATACGAGCAATGAAAGGCGAATGAATATAAGGGAGACTAGTGCAGTGACCGCTTTTTACAGGTCAAAGGTCTGCACAAGGCTCGGGAAATAAGATCCCAATTGCTGGACATCCTCAAGAAACTCGAAATTTCACTCATCAAATGTTGTCCTAATTGGGATATTGTGCGGAAAGCAATCTGTTCTGCATACTTTCATAATGCAGCTATGCTGAAGGGGATTGGAGAATATGTTCATTGCAGGAATAAGATGCCTTATAACCTGCATCCCACAAGTGCTCTACACGAATTGGGTGACACTCCTGATTACGTGGTCTATCATGAGGTGATCTCGATGACAAAGGAGTACGTGCAGTGTGTGATGGCTGTGGAGCCTCACTGGTTGGCAAAGCTCGGGCCAATGTTTTTCTCCGTTTAAGATTCTGATTATTTAACTTCCAGAACATAAAAAGAAGTGTAGAAAGCTGTTTTGGATAGGACGTGTTAACTTCTTTAGAAATCTACATGTGATTTCTTGTTGTTTTGAAGTTGTTTTGTGTACTCCTAAGTGTACGCGTCATTATGTTACATTTTATGCAATAGACCTTTTACTCGTCATTATGTTACATTTTATGCAATAGACTTTTTTTCATGGCTTGAATTTGTAACCTCTTCAACCACAAGCAACAACTCTTACGTTACACCAAGATTCCCCTTCTATTCTAGAATTTCAAATGCTATACAAAAATGTTCATGGCCAAATTGTTTAACTTGAGTGTCACAACTAAATCCTCCAACCCCAACTATCTACTTGGATTTAGCAGCAAATAATTTCGTAGTTATTAGCTTCAAATTTTGCAACTAAGTCATTTTCAGCTATGTTGCTCGGACTCTTCAAAAATATCATTGGGATAGGGTGTGTGTCGGATTCTTTAAAAGTAGCACATTTCTGAAGGATCAGATACTACTGGTGTGGCAACGTTTTTGGAGAGTTCGAGCAACTTATATTTTCAGTCAAGAATTGCTGCTGGAAGGACTTTTATAAATTGTTAGGCCTTTTGGAGTCCCAAACAAGTTCAAGATCCAGAATAGAGGCGTGTTATTAAAAATTTGAAGGCAACCTTTATGTAGATTTTGTGTTCCTTTCTCACTGGAATAGCAAACAAATCACTCATCAACTTATTTTGTTTTGGTTTTATGTGTTATTTACACAATATATTCGGGTATGTAGAATCTGTATAGCAGAAAAACAACTTCATCTAGTTCAAGTTTATAAACAAGAACACAATGAAGTATATCGATATCCTCAACACAAGATCAAAATGATCCTTCCAAGAGGTGTATTTATTTTTCAGAAATAATAGATGAAGTAGAAATGAATAAGGCCAAGTCGTTCGAATTCACAGAGTTTCCTTAAGGAAATAATTCCCCTCACTGTACCCGAGGTTGTGGATTTTTCCTCCCAGGATAAAATGACCTTCAATCCGACTATAGCGGTACCTCAAATAGGCGGATTATACGAACACATTGAACGATTTAATGATCACACAGAGTATTTGAAGACAAGAAGAATGTTTTGTAATCTGAAAATTTCTGTACCAAAACCTGTGGATGAAACCAGGTTTATATAGCCACAAGATGCCTCTTCAGAAAGGTGGCATTGGTTCAATTTAAAGGTGTGTATCTTTCCTAAAAATGCATGTCTGTTTACTTAAAACAGTACATCATTTTGCTGAAACAGTACATACCAGTTCGTGTGAAACATTGTGTCCTTTCATCGAAACATTGCATCAGTTTGCTGAAACAGTGCATCAGTTCATTGGAACAATACATCTGTTTACGAAAATAGTGCATCTTTTCATGGAACAATTCCATCAGTTCAGTTCATTGAAATAAAGTTACCCTTTGGCATTTTTTTGAATTTCAAATAAAGTTTGTCCAAAAAGATAGATCTCATCGATCGATCATTTGACAAATCCAAATCCAAATCCGAAGCCGAGCCGAGCGAACGACGATGACGACGGTGTGAGGCATCTCTATTTTCTTGCCTCACTTATCATGTGGAGTAAGTGTCCATTAATATAAACACTACAAAGTTCTCTTCTTCCACCAATGTGGTAGAAAGAGTAAACTTTCCAATTTGGAGTACACTTTCTAAATTGAGTGTCTCCTTTCCTCCACCTTTTTCAACTCCATTTTCCATTCACACTTTCTCCATTTACTATGAACCCAACAATCCCCCACATGAATGAAGAATGACTATTTTTTTTCGTAAAAGTTTTACGGACAGGTATGTGATCATCAAACAAAGACTGATTGCATCTGGATAAGTGGGTTTCCCTTAGAATTTTCCATATTGAGCATACATCGAATGAACTCGGTCAATCGGTATATTTGATATCTTTGAACCGTCGAGTTTTAATGTACACCTAGACAATACATGTCACACAACCAGCCTTTTATCGTTTTATGGTTCTCACGGTTTTGTTCTTTTCAGCCATGAACACGCCCCGATTTCATGAGAGCTTAAGAGAATAGGCCTTTACTAACATTCTCTTTGAAGCGACTTCCACTTTGCCCACACAGAGGTGATTTCTAAACTTTCAATCGTATAAACTAAACTATTTGGCCAAATCTACCAAATTTAGATAATCATTAAAAGACTTTTCACCTTAAGTCTTATCCTTGTTTACTAACCATTGTCTACATCATGAGAATGGGTTGGGTAATTGACAATGTTGAACCTGTCAGACATATCTTTGTTTGATCTCCTTAAACCTAGCTTTTGGGATCTCCAGTCTGCTAGGTAGAGTTACCGCCATGCTGACTTGTCCTAGACCTTAAACTTATTCCCTTGGATGTCCTTTCCACTCCTTCTCTAGATAGGCCTTTTGTAAATTGATCCGACACATTATCCTTTGACTTTACATAGTCAATAGTGATAATTCCACTAGAGAAAAGTTTCCTAACGGTATTATGTCTCCGTCGTATGTGACGAGATTTACCGTTGTACATCATGCTTCCTGCCCTACCTATTGCCGCTTGGCTATCACAGTGTATACATACTGGTGCCACTGGCTTGGGCCAATACGGAATATCTTTCAAGAAATTCCGGAGCCATTCTGCTTCTTCACCGGCTTTATCTAATACAATAAATTCAGATTCCATTGTAGAGCGAGCGATACAAGTTTGTTTGGATGATTTCCAAGAAACTGCTCCTCCACCAATGGTAAATACATATCTACTTGTGGATTTTACTTCGTTCAATCCAGTGATCCAATTTGCATTACTATATCCTTCAATTACCACAGGATATTTATTATAATGCAAAGCATAATTTTGAGTGTATTTAAGATACCCCAAAACTGTTTTCATTGCCATCCAATGAGTTTTGTTGGGATTACTCATGTACCGACTCAATTTACTAATACTACAGGCTATGTCTGGTTGTGTACATTTCATTATATATATTAAATATCCCAATACTCTTGCGTACTCCAATTGTGAATCACTTTCACCTTCATTCTTTGGAAGTGCAAAGTTCACATCTAATGGAGTCTTAGCAATACCGAATTCCATATACTTGAACTTGTCAAGTACTTTTTTGATATAATGAGACTGTGACAATGCTAACCCTTATGGAGTTCGATGGATTCTTATACCTAAGATCATATCTGCAACTCCAAGGTCTTTCATATGAAACTTGCTCTCGAGCATTCGTTTTGTTGCATTTATGTCAGAAATGTCTCTACTGATGATTAACATATCATGCACATATAAACAAACAATGACTTGGTGATTTGGAGTGTCTTTAATGTAAACACATTTAACAAATTCATTTATCTTGAATCCGTTTGCCAACATGGTTTGGTCAAACTTTGCATTCCGTTTGCTTAGGTGCTTGTTTTAGTCCATAAAGTGATTTAACAAGTTTACACACCTTATTTTCTTTTCCTGAAACCACAAAACCCTCAGGTTGTTCCATGTAAATTTCTTCCTCCAAATCTCCATTTAGGAATGCAGTCTTCACATTCATTTGATGGATTTGAAGATCATATACCGCCGCCAAGGCAATTAACATTCGAATCGAGGTTATCCTTGTTACTGGCGAGTATGTATCAAAGTAATCAAGGCCTTCCTTCTGTTTGAAGTCTTTTACTACAAGTCTTGCCTTGTATTTGTCAATAGTACCATCCGCCTTTATTTTCCTTTTGAAGATCCATTTAGAACCTAAAAATTTATTTTCGGGAGGAAGGTCAACCAATTCCCATGTATGGTTGCTTAAGATTGAATCTATCTTACTATTGACTGCCTCTTTCCAAAAGGATGAGTCTGACGATAACATCACTTCTTTAAATATTTGAGGCTCATTTTCTAAGAGAAATGTTACGAAATCCGATCCAAATGAAGTTGACGTTCTTTGACGTGTATTACGTCTTGGATTTTCTTCATTATGTACATTCTCACTTGGTTCATCTCGAGGTCGTTTAGATCCTCCACTAGACTATTTATGTCTAATTTTATACGGGTAAATGTTTTCAAAGAATTCAGCATTGTCTGATTCAATTACCGTATTTTTATTAATATCCGGATGTTCGGATTTATGAACCAAAAATCGATATACTTTACTACTTTTAGCATATCCTATGAACATGTAGTCCACCATTTTAGGTCCTATATTAACCTTTTTAGGTATAGGAATTTGAACCTTTGCTAGACACCCTCACACTTTGAAATATTTCAAGTTGGGTTTCCTTTCTTTCCATTTTTCGTAAGGAATTAATTGTGTCTTACTATGGGAAACTCTGTTGAGTATACGATTGGCCGTAAGGATAGCCTCCCCCCATAGGTTTTGCGGTAAACCAGAACCTATATGTAAGGCATTCATCATTTCCTTCAAAGTTTGGTTTTTCCTTTCTACAATTCCATTAGATTGAGGTGAATATGGGGTCGTAGTTTGATGGATGATTCCATTCTTTATACATATTTGCGCAAAGGGAGATTCATATTCTCTGCCCCTATCACTTCTTATCATTACGATCTTTTTGTCTAACTGATTTTCAACTTCAGTTTTATATTGCCTAAACGCATATATTGCTTCATCCTTACGATTTAGCAAGTAGACATAACAATATCTAGTGTAATCGTCAATAAAAGTTATGAAATATTTTTTTCCACCACGTGATGGTGTTGACTTCATATCACAAATGTCAGTGTGTATTAAGTCTAAGGGATTGGTATTCCTTTCAACGAACTTATAAGGATGCTTTGCATACTTTGATTCCACACACGTTTGACACTTTGATTTATTGCACTCAAAGTTTGGAAAACTTCTAAGTTAATCAATTTTCGTAACGTTTTGTAATTAACATGGCCTAAACGTTCGTTCCATATATCATAATACTCAAGCAAATAAGAACAATTTGAACTTTTATTTATTTCAACAGTCATTACATTCATCTTATAAGGGCCTTCGGTCAGATAGCCTTTCCCTACATACATTTCTCCTTTGCTAATTATATTTTTTCCAGAAACAGTTACATATTTAAATCCATTCTTATATAGGAGTGAAACAGAAATTAAATTCTTAGGTAACTCCAGAACATATAACACATTGTTTAGTGTCAAGATCTTGCCGGAAGTCATCTTTAAGCAAATTTTTCCTGTTTTCTCCACCTTAGCAGTAACAAAGTTAGCCATATAGATCATTTCTTCTACTTGATCCGGAGCAAATGACGAAAACAACTCCTTGTTGGCACATACATGGCGGGTGGCACCAAAATCCATCCACCATTCGCGAGGATTCCCACCAAGTTGCATTCTGAGAACATAGCACACAAATCATCGTATTCTTTGTTGGATTCAATCATATTTGCTTGATCCTTTTTCTTGCCTTTCTTCGGGACTCGACAATCTATGGAGTTGTGGCCAATTTTGCCACAATTGAAGCATTTTCCCTTAAACTTTTTCTTGGGTTGATTGCTTCCATGTTCAACTTTCTTTCTTTTCTTCGAATTATTTTGGTCATCTTCTACAATATGTGCTCCATTAATTGTAGAATTTCCCTTTGACCTTCTTTTGGTAGCTTTATTGTCCTCTTCAATACGGAGTCGGGCGATAAGATCTTCAACGGTCATCTCCTTGCATTTATGCTTTAAGTAGTTTTTGAAGTCTTTCCACAATGGTGGTAGCTTCTCAACTATCGCTGCTACTTGAAAAGCATCATTCACAGTTAAACCTACAAAATAGTTTATGTAAGTATTAAGAACATTTTTAATTTGTTCAACTACGGTATTTTCAAAAATATACCTTCGGCTAGGAGATCATGTATGATGACTTGCAACTCCTGTACTTGAGAGACAACAGATTTGCTATCTATCATTTTGAAATTCAGGAACCGTGTAACAAGAAATTTCTTAATTCCCGCATCCTTCGTTTTATATTTCTGTTCAAGTGCCCCCCATAGTTCCTTTGATGTCTTGGTTCCACTATAGACATTGTAGAGGTCGTCTTGGAGACCACTCAGAATATAATTCCTGCAAAGAAAGTCCTAATGTTTCCAAGCTTCTACAATAACGAAACGGTCTTTGTCCGAGGTTCCCTCGGGCACCTCAGGAGCGTCTTCACTAGTGAATCATTGTAGACATAAAGTGGTAAGGTAAAAGAACATCTTTTGCTGCCACCGCTTGAAGTCAATGCCCGAAAATTTTCTGAGCTTCTCCGCCGGTGCCATCGTTGGCGGAGCATTTGTGCGGCTTGATGAAGCAATATTGTTTGCCCCCACAGTCGTAGCCACATCATGCATTTGACTTTCAGTTGTCATTTTTCCTGTCACCACAAGACAAAAAACTTAGTATTTTTTCAGAATACTATTTATAGAGTTAACTGATACCTATTACTGGTAGGAGGTAGCAGATATCCCGTGGAATTGATCGAGGTACACAAAAGCTGTCCCGGACACCATGGTTGTTAAAAAAAGTACTTTTTTGAAAAATACTTGTCCAAACAGTTTGTTAAAAATTAGCAACAAGAAATTAAGTCAATTCCAACTAAGTAGTTTATTCTACATACTCAAAACAAACTAAAAGAGCAAAAACAAAAGCAAACAAGAGAGACAAATCAACTAACATCAATCAAACACAACACAACAACAACAACAACAAACCCAGTGTATTCCCACTTAGTGGGGTCTGGGGGGGGTAAGATGTACGCAGTCCATACCTCTACCTCTGATGAAGTAGAAAGGCTGTTTCCGAAAGACCCCCGGCTCAAGTCACGAGATATCACACAACACATAGTACAGCACAGAAGCAGATGACATAACATAGATACGGCACCCATAAGGAATATAAAACAGAGTAAAGCAGGAATGCAGGAATATACAGCAAAGGAAAGCACACATATTCGTAATAAACATGGAACACGGAACACGGAACATTGAATACGGAATCATAACAGGAATACACCCCCACCAATTTATTCCCTACACTAGCGACCCGAACTGGCCCTAATCCTCTGCCGTAATTCGCATCTTCCATACCTTCCTATCTAGGGTCATGTCCTCGGTGAGCTGTAACTGTTCCATGTCCCGCCTAATCACCTCACCCCAGTACTTCTTCGGTCTACCCCTACCCCGTCTAAAACCATCCAACGCTAGCCTCTCACACCTACGGACCGGGGCATCCGTGCCCCTCCTCTTCACGTGTCCGAACCATCTCAATCGTGCTTCCCGCATCTTACACTCCACTGAAGTCACACCAACCTTCTCCCGGATAGTCTCATTCCGAACTCTATCCCCTCGGGTCAGTCCACACATCCAGCGCAACATCCGCATTTCTGCCACCTTCATTCTTTGGATGTGGGAGTTCTTAACTGGCCAACACTCCGCTCCATACAGCAAGGCCGGACGGACTACCACCCTATAGAATTTGCCTTTAAGCTTGGGCGGCACCTTCTTATCACACAGCACCCCCGATGCGAGTTTCCACTTCATCCATCCCGCCCCAATACGGTGCGAGACATCCTCGTCAATCTCACCGTTACTCTGGATCACGGACCCGAGATACTTGAACTTATCCCTCTTCCCTACCTCCTGTGCTTCTAGCCTCACTACTACCTCATTCTCCCGCCTCACGTCATTAAACTTACATTCCACATACTCTGTCTTGGTTCTGCTCACCCTGAACCCTTTAGACTCCAGAGTTTGCCTCCACAACTCTAATTTGTCATTCACCCCCCCTCGAGTCTCATCTATCAGGACTACATCGTCTGCAAAAAGCATACACCACGGCACCTCCCCTTGGATACGCCGCGTCAACACATCCATTACTAACGCAAACAAAAAGGGACTAAGAGTAGATCCCTGGTGCAATCCTGTCAGGACAGTGAAATGCTCTGAGTCTCCTCCCGCCGTCCTCACCTGGGTTTTCGCTCCCTCATACATATCCTTAATTACTCTGATATATGCCTGCGGTACTCCACTCACCTCCAGGCATCTCCAAAGTACTTCCCTGGGGACTTTGTCGTACGCCTTTTCCAGGTCGATGAACACCATGTGCAGATCCTTCTTCCTCTCCCTATACTGCTCCACCAACCTCCGTACCAGGTGGATTGCCTCCGTCGTCGAGCGGCCGGGCATAAATCCGAACTGATTTTCCGAGATAGACACTATCCGTCTCAGCCTCACCTCGACCACTCTCTCCCAGATCTTCATAGAGTGACTCAGTAACTTAATCCCCCTATAGTTATTGCAACACTGAATGTCCCCCTTATTCTTATAGAGGGGGATCATGGTACTCCACCTCCACGCCTCGGGCATCTTTGCTGTCCTGAAAATTTCATTGAACAATGCAGTCAACCACCTTACACCAGCCTCTCCAACGAACTTCCAAAACTCCACCGGTATCTCATCCGGCCCCGTCGCCCTACCCCTTCGCATCCTGCGGACTGCCTGTCTAACCTCGTCTACCTTAAAACGTCTACAATAGCTAAAATCCCGACACTCCCCTGAGTGCTCCAGTTCCCCTAACACAATAGCTCTGTCCCCCTCGTCATTCAAGAGCCTATGAAAGTACGACTGCCATCTCTTCTTTATGTGGCCGTCCTCCACCAACACTCTACCGTCCTCCCCCTTAATGCACCTCACCTGATCGAGGTCACGACCCTTCCTCTCCCTAGCCTTTGCGAGTCGGAACAACTTTTTCTCCCCTCCTTTCCTCTGTAACCCTGCATACAAGCTCTCAAAAGCGGCCGTCTTAGCTGCCGTGACCGCTGACTTCGCCTCCTTCCTCGCTAGCTTGTACTCTTTCCTGTTTACCCGCTTCTCTTCTTCGTCCTTACTTTCCACCAACTTAGCATACGCCTCTTTCTTGGTCTCCACTTTCTTCCCCACCTCTTCATTCCACCACCAATCTCCCCGATGATGTCCGGCCCGGCCCCTAGAAACACCCAACACCTCCCTTGCATTCTCCCTGATGCACGTTGCCGCCCTGTCCCACATATTATCCACATCCCCCCTACACTCCCACACCCCCATTCCCGCCAACCTCTCCCCTATCTCCCACGCATTCACCGGCGTCAAACCGCCCCAGCCATAATTTCTGCACAAACATCTTGAAAAGTCAGCAAATTTATCAAAAGGGGTTCATATTAAAATGATAATTTAATCGATTTCACGACCTGAAATCTACAACACTAGAGTTAAATGACACTTGTTGATGGTGGGAGGTGGCAGGTATCCCGTGGAATCAGTCGAGGTGCACAAAAGCTGACCCGGACACCGCGGTTATTTCAAAAAAGCACTTTTTTTTAAAAACATTTTTCAAAATAAATTGATTTTAAAAGATCTACCAAACAGTGTGTTGAAAAGTTAACAAGAAGAAATTAAGTCAATTCCAACTAGATAGTTTCTTCTACATACTCAAAACAAACTAAAAGAGCAAAAACTAAAAGCAAACAAGAGAGAGAAATCAACTAACATCGATCAAACACAACACTAAGAACCACAATTTCTGCACAAAATTCTTGAAAAATCACCAAATTTATCAAAAGGGATTCAAATTAAACAACAAAAACAATAATTTAATTGATTTCACTATCTGGTTGTAAGAACAAAACTAGTACACAAAAATGAAATGCACATAAAAGAACTCACATATAACTGAATCTTGAAAAAAAGAAAAAAATTACTTATATAAATAAAAATATTAATCAAATAGTTCAAGAAAATAGTACCAAGATTTTTTTGTGAACCTGGTGAAGTGAGATTCTGCAAAGAAGCTTGAGCAAGGGTTAGAGAAATTTTGTAGAAGAGAATCTTTACACTGAAAGTAAGTCCTTTTTTTCTTTTCTATTTTTTTTACTTTTAATTTATAGAAAAGCAGCTATTGTCTCTCTCTTGCTTTGGAGGGTGTAAATGAATAAAAATAGAAAAATATTTGATTTTTTGATTTGATTATGATTTATGTATTTTTCTAAATTTTTGGTATTCGATTTAATCTTTGGTTATAGAGTTTTGGTATTTTGCTTAAGCGAATTAATATAATATGTAGTCAAAATATTTTATGCTTTCTTTGTTTACTTTAATTTGTTAGTTGTCACATTTTTAGGGGTGTAAATTCGATTTTTGGATTAATTTTGTGTTGTTTAGTTTGTCTTACGACTTTTGATTTTTGAGAAAATGTAATTAAATTTGAATAAAAATAAATTTAATATGTTTCCATATTTTCTACTTTCGATTTGTCTATTAGGTTATGTCAATAATTAATAAATAAATTAAAATTATATTTGCATGCTAGAAAAAAAGTAAAAAGCTATATACAACGAGAAGTAATAATATTGAATCTCGATTAAAAATTACAATTAGACGCATATCAAAACATTAAAAAATAAACTAAATAATATGAAAATTCCAACGCATTAACTCAATAAATTAAGAGTGGATCATACCCTAATGCACTAATTGGCAAATACATTAATATTGTAATGGCCTAAAAAGGAAAATAATTAAATGGGCTAAAAGTGGAAAACTCAAACTCTAATTCTAAACCTAAATATTATATTATTAGGTTTTTTCGATTTCTAGATTGTTATTTTTCTATATCCGAAATCAAATCAAATAAGTAAATTCTCAATCCAAAATCAAACCAAACCAAAAAATCAATCCAAATTAAAATTTGAGTTGATTTGGTTTGATTTTTCGGTCTAATACGAATAATGCATACCCATACACATTTCTCTTTACGAGAGTCAGTTTGAGTAAACTTTAAAGCTAAACTGGAGTAGATTAATTTAACATCTTAAATTTAAAATTTAGATGGTCAAAAACTATATAAAAGATGTTATAATTTGAAATCCTTCTTATATTAATATGATGATAAAATACATCTTAAAATAATGATTCAAGTTTTTATAGCTTGACTATTCAGAATCGAAATATGACAAGTAAAAGTGAGCATAGAGAATGTATCTTTATTTATTCCTTTGATCCTAATATTAGGGTCAAGATTAGAAATGACCCTAAGATGGGTTGCTCTTAATATTTTGTACCCGTAAAAAAAATCTTCTAAAAATAATTTTCATAAGAGGTGGTCTTGATTTTTTTGATCCCGTTGAAAAACTTTTTTCTACAAGGCACACATTTTAATTCTTGTCCATAAGACAAACGTCCACGACATTACCCAATAAAACTACACAAATTGATTAGAAGTTTTGCCTTACAAAGAAAAATAAGAACTCAGATATGTTGCCTAAATGTTCTAACTCTCACTCCTAAGATATTTCAACTCAATAAACCTACACAAAAAGGGCAGCCTGTTGCATTAAAGCACCCGCTATGCGGAGAGTCGGGGAAGGGCCCCACCACAAGGGTGTAATGTACTCAGCCTTACCTTGCATTTTTTTCGGAGGCTGTTTTCAAGGCTTGAACTTTTTCAAGGCTGGTCACATGGCAGCAACAGTTTTGCCTTATGGACAAAAGTCAAAACTTAGATATGTTGCCCACAAGACACCCGTTCTAACTCTCGCTCCCTAAAACACAACTTAACGACATTCCAAGACACTAAACCTTCTCAATTAACTACAAATTTTGCTTTACGGACAAACATTAGAATTTATTTCCAGAGGAATCAAAAATCAAGATTAGATATTTAGGGTATAAAAATTCAAGACCGAACACTCTAAGGACGCTATACGTAATTTCCACGTCAGACTTCACTCATTTAAGCCCAACTACCCAAAAGCCCAAACATTTTCATATTTTCTTTTGTTTACATCAACAAAGCCCATATATAACAAACCTAGCTAAAGTTTATTCCAAAAACTCTTGCCAAGTAGTAGTTTTTTACAATTTGTCTGAAAAACGCAAAATCTCTCTCAGTGATTTTTCGAGTATTCTCAGGCCGCACCGATTCACCGATTCGGCCCTACTTCGATTTCAGGTAAAATCGCCTTTTTTTCACTTCTTTTGCTTTCATTGGTTTCTCCGTTTGCTTGGATTTTTTTTTTTGTACAAGTCGGAGTCTGGAGTAGCCGGTAAAGTTGTTTGCCGTGTGATTAGGAGGTCACGGGTTTAAGCCCCCTGCAGAAATGTAAGGTGAGGCTGTGTACAATAGACTCTTGTGGTCTGGCCCTTCCGTGTACCGGATGGTCACGGTATCCGACCATCCGGTACACGGGTTTATGCCCCTTGCAGAAATGTAGGGTGAGGTTGTGTACGATAGACACTTGTGGTCTGGACCTTCGTTAGAGCCGGATGGTCACGTGTTTATGCTCCTTGCAGAAATGTAAGGTGAAGTTGTGTCTGGACCATCCCTGGACCGTGTGCATAGCGGGAGGTTTAGTGAACCTGACTGGAAAGGACCAGGTAAAGTTGTTTGCCGTGTGATTAGGAGGTCACGGGTTTAAGCCCCTGCAGAAATGTAAGGTGAGGCTGTGTATGGACCGTGTGCATAGTGGGAGGTTTAGTATACTGAGTTGGGCTGCCCCTTCCCATCTGTTGTAGGTTTGGTGGACAGATGATGGACGGAGTTATCTGATATCTGTTGTTGCTGTTGTTGGGAGGTGGGTGGGAGGTATCATGTGGATTTTGTCGTGGTGCGTGAAAGCTGGCCCAGACATAACGGTTATAAAAAAATGATACCTGATGCTTGCGGTGGGAGTTGGCGGGTGTATCTGTGGATTTTGTCGGGGCGCGTGACAAAATCCTTTGAATGAAGGATTTTGTTTGGTTGAGTTGAATGAAGGAGAAAGGGTATGAAGGGTTTAGTTTTATAAACTAGACTTGTTGAATTATTATTCTTTTGAAATTTGAACTAATTATTATTGGTTTGAAAATATATTTCCCGGGTGAAATATAAATATCAGAAATTGTCCGTTAGTTTGAAGTTTAAGTGAACTGCTTGTGAATTAAAAAACATAAAATAATCTTTTTTTACTTTAAAAAATAGGCCATTAAGTAGGCCCATCACTGAAAAAAACAAACTTGATAAACCAAAAACCAAGCAGAATTTAAAAAAAAAACTTCCTTTCCATAACTGAAAACCAATATTTCAAAGAACCAAATGCCGCCGCTACTCAGAGTCGGAGTTTGAATATGAAATCAGCTTTCTTAAAATGTGCTTAAATTTGTATTTGCATCAAAAGACGATTAGAGCGGAGGGAAAACCAATCTCAGAAGGAAGATCCGGATGAAAGGAAAAATTCCTATGGTTCTTGGTTAGTGGTCTAAGAGCGGATGGGGTGGGCAATGAGAGTGGCATTGCTATCGGTTCGATTCATCAATGTCGGTATCTCATTACAAATTGATGTTGTCCTTAAAATATCCCTTAGTTTTTACTCAACTGTATCCCTAGTATCAGGATTTCAACCACCCAGTCGTTCTTATGGATCTCGATATGTTTGGTTACCTATGATGGAATAGAGGCATTCCAAGTAGAACCCATTTTTACGATAATAGCCCCTATCCCTTTCCTTACGATGACTCATGCCTTGCTCGTGCCGTAAGAATGTCGTATGCAAATGAATTCACTTTTGGTATAGAATAAATGGATGAAAGCCCGATGCAACAACTTGTGAGGAGTTGTGCTTTGCTACTTGATTAGGTTTCCATCTATTGTATTGATCTACATGGGAATGAATTCGTCCGTCAAACCCGCCTTTTGTATGCACCTGAAATGTTCAATTGGCCTTCAAAAAATTTAAAAGATTTCTTAAGAAAGATAATTCATATTCAGAGCTCGAATACAAGGTCTATCTTTCTTGACATCTCATTAAATTTGACTCGAATATGAGATCCTCTCTTGCTTTCTTTCTCTTATCATATGTTAGCATTAATACTTGAGCGTATTTCTCCTAATTTATAAACACTGCTTCGTTAGGTTCAGCTAGTTTGACATTCAGTATGCTGTTGCTCTCCTCACTAGCTACAGGACCATTTAAAAGTGTGCGTCTTTCCTGAAAATGCATGTCTGTTTACTTAAAACAGTGCATCATTTTGCTGAAACAGTACATACCAGTTCGTGTGAAACATTGTGTCATTTCATCGAAACATTGCATCAGTTTGCTGAAACAGTGCATCAGTGCACTGGAACAATGCATCTGTTTACGAAAATAGTGCATCTGTTCATAAAAAACAGTGCATCTATTTGCGAAATAGTGCAACGATTCATTGAAATAGTGTATTTGTTCATGGAACAATTGCATCAGTTCAGTTCGAAGTTACTGTTACTGCGTGCATGTCTATAAATTGGAGTATCGAACACAGGAAAAATATCTACTATGTTATTCATTTTACCCTTTGGCAGTTTTTTGAATTTCAAATAAAGTTTGTCCAAAAAGATAGATCTCATCGATCGATCATTTGACAAATCCAAATCCGAAGCCGAGCCGAGCGAGCGACGACGACGGCGGAGTGAGACATCTCTATTTTCTTGCCTCACTCATCATATGGAGTAAGTGTCCATTAATATAAACACTACAAAGTTCTCTTCTTCCACCAATGTGGTAGAAAGAGTAAACTTTCCAATTTGGAGTACACTTTCTAAATTGAGTGTCTCCTTTCCTCCACCTTTTTCCACTCCATTTTTCATTCATTTTCCATTCACACTTTCTTCATTTACTATGAACCCAACATTATGTATATGGCTTATAGGTTGATTTAGTGTCATTGACAATGAGTTCAACATAATTAGCTTTTTTTTTGACCCAATCTCATATGTATAGAATATTATGCATAAACAAGATATATATAGTTTACTGTATAAGGTTGTGCACAAACCGCTTTTTCACTCCTTTGATCATAGGAACTACTTTACACAGTAACTTTTTCAAATGTTTAACCGATTGCTCAAAATAAGTTCATGTCACAAACCAATGAAATCATGACACGTGCCGTTAACATTAGTAAAAGAAAATTAAAAGGAAAGACCCACCTTCTTTTGCTAAATCAGTGGAAACCTAAAGCTCCCCTAAAACCAATATGTTTGGTAGCTTATCCGATCATAGTTTTGCTTGTCGAAGATGCATTTGGGTAAATGGTCCTGTGATTGTAGGGGCCGATCGGTCCATCAGGCCTAGCTGTGGGTGTTATTCTTGAAAAAAATGATTGTGTCGCATCTCCGTGGCATAAACTAACTTACTTACGATAACCTAAAGTTTCATTTCCCTGAGAAGTTCTATCAGCTGCCTATATTTCCAATCCTGGAACACTACCCTAAATACCCATCCAAGAAACAATTCATTGAGTATCTTCGAATCCTGTGCCAGACACTTTGATATCAACCCACAGTTGAATGAGTGTGTTAAGTCAGCTATGTATGATGAAGCATATTACTGGGTTGTGGAGGGTCAATGCTGTTACTCTCAATGGCTCTAAAGTTCTATATATTAGCCGGTGGCTGGTGGTGGCTACAGGAGGGGAGAATGCAGAGTGTGTAGTGCCAGGTATTGTGAAGGATTGCGAGAGTTTGGAGACAGAATACACAAGGAAAACTCCCGGTTCTAGACACTGGTGCCAGCCATTGGATACAAAAATTAGATCACGACTATTTGTAAATGTTATGATTCGGACAGAGTAAGTAAACCACAAGTAAAAGAAAACAAGAACAACACACAGATTTATGTGGAAACCCTTGCGGGAAAACCACGGACAGATCACTATAATGGAGAGAGAGTACAATGTGGAGAAGGCTGAATTTTCTGAATACCCAAAACAACTCGCTAAATGCACTTATATAATATGTGCATACAAATAAGTCCTAGGCCCAAAAACATAAAGGTCCATATCGGGCCTATCGGCCCGATCCCTACTCTTCCACCGACCCATTGAAAATCACCAACATGGATCGCACCGTGAAACTTTCTGGGCCGAATTAACAAAATTCGGGTCATAACTCTAACAATCTCCACCTTGACACGAATTCTAATTGATAACTCAAATCCATTTCAAGACAAACTCTCCACCTCTTCCACAAAAGCCCCTAAGGGCACATCTTAACAGCTAACACTAACCAAATCCAAGCAATGCTCAAACTTGGCACTTGGTAGTGTCTTGGTCATCATATCAGGATTATCATGAGTACTAATCTTGCTCACGACAATATCACCATGAGCAATAATTTCATGCACAAAATGATACCGAACATCGATGTGCTTTGTTCTCTCTGATCTTTAGTAAGGAAGATAGCACTTTGACTTTCGCAAAAAACCATAGTAATCTGTAAGTCTTTCATCAAACAGACCCTTGTTGTGGGATGTGGGAATTCAGTCTCCCTTGATCTTTGAGAAGATGATGCTGAACTATCAATAGTCTGCCGCAGCTTGGTAGTATTCTAATGTAGTTTGCTTTTTTGTTTTCTGCAGGTTTATGTTTTGCCAAGAGATATCCGACATTTGAGCTGGCCATATTTATGGTTGCCAATTTGGCTAGTTGACAACATTTTACTCCTTCTCACATGGTTTGTTCTTGGAAACATAGAGAAATACGGTCTGGAGAGGCCATTAGTTGGGCCTTTGGAACAACAGAATACACAAGGAAAACTCCCGGTTCTAGACACTGGTGCCAGGAACATTGGATACAAAAATTAGATCACGACCATTTGTAAACTTAACCCAAAATGGCATATAACATGGGTCCAATTGCCATGGGTAAATTCAAAAGCCCAAGTATCAAGTCTACTTGATCTGCTTCTGCTTCCTCTCCTCACATAGATAGTCCTTCCACAAACAATGATTCTTAGAACTAAACCCCAACAATATAATATCTCCCGCTTTTTCACCATTGAAGCAACAAAGCAAGCTTTCAATAATCAACAACAACAAGAATGTTCTCCCATCACTCAACAACTCTTATTACTCTTGAAAAAATGCATTACAATCAAACAAGTCCAACAAATCCATACCCAAATGTCAATTTACTCTATAAACAAAGCCAACTATTTGCTCTCAAAAATTATAGACCTCAAAAATTACGATTATGCCGCTCTTCTTTTCTCACATATTAATAGTCCCAATGAGTATGCATTTAACATAATGATAAGAGGGTTAACTACAACATGGCAAAACTTTGATCTTTCTTTAGAATTTTACTACAAAATGAAGTCTTTGAGTTTGAAAACTGATAATTTCACTTACCCTTTTGTGTTTATGTGTTGTGGGAGTCTTTTAGCTATAAAACTTGGTAGGTTAGCTCATTGTGAGGTGTTGAAAAATGGGTTGTTTGTGGATTTTCATGTTGGTCATTCTTTGATTACTATGTATTCACGTTTTGGGGAAATGGGTTATGCAAGGAAGGTGTTTGATGAAATGTCGCAAAGAGATTTGGTTTCGTGGAACTCAATGATTTCAGGGTATGCTCAAAGGGGCTGGTCGAGGGAGGCGGTGGAATTGTTTAAGGAAATGAGGAATGAAGGGTTTGAACCTGATGAGAGGAGTCTAGTGAGTGTTCTTGGGGCATGTGGGGATTTGGGGGATGTGAGTTTGGGGAAATGGGTGGAGGAGTATGTTGTGGGGAAGAGAATGGAGATGAATTCTTTTATAGGTTCAGCTTTGATTAACATGTATGGCAAATGTGGAGATTTGGTTTCTGCTAGAAGGATCTTTGATGGCATCAGGAAGAAAGACGCCATCACTTGGAATGCAATGATTTCAGGGTAAACACTTATTTTTTCTTTTTAATATCCTTCGCTATTTACTTATATAATGTCGGCCTAGATGAATTGAAACGGAGAAACATGACAAGTGAGGATTCACCGCGAACAACGAGGCCTCTAGTTCAAAAATCAGCAGTGATGATTCCTCCCCATTTGCCAAGCCTTGGTGAATGGTGAAAGTAGTGAGAGGGGGAAGATGAATTACTTCATTTTCGATTAGACAGTCGACTTCTTTCGACAGACAGTCAACTATTGGTTGTAGTAATAAAAACTTTAGAAAATAAAAAGTTGATGGTAAATAATATCAGATATTTTATACTGGTTGAGACCTCTAATTGGCCTTATTCCAGTCCTGTTGTGTTGCAAGGGATTCTACTAGTTCTTTGTGAATAAAAATCAAAGTACAAGATTGAGTCTAGCGTTTTGGCTATGACTCACACTTTCTTTCTTTCTTTTTCACCTTGATACAATGCCTTACCAATTATGTGTTTTTCTCATCTCTTTTTAAGTACACAATAAGCCTAAGAGAATATAATGCTTGAATAAAGTAGAGTAAAGAACTAAAGAAGGTTGAGACAAGTGTATGTCTCTTCCATGGTCTTCCATTGCTTAAAAAGTAGTGATTGGACTACTACTAGCTGTTTGGAAAATATCAGGCAATCCAAGAGATTTTCTCCTTGGAAATGGGATGTGAGAATCCTATTTCCAAGAATAAAATGAATCATATTAATGATCCCAAACGATTTGAACTCTTCTTTCAAAGAAATAGTCGTACAGTCAAGGTTTTGGTACTTCTTTCCATGTAAACGCGGGTTTGTGATAACCACTAAAGGAGGAGACATATTTCCTTACCTTTTTTGACTTGATTCGTGGAGATTTTCCCTTTTTTATTGTAGCGAAGAATCTTTGATTTCCTTCCCAAGTATCTCTTGATATTTTGAAGAATCTCTTTCTTCCTTTTTGAGTATTTGACAAGGGATGTTATGAATATTCTTTTTCCTAAATTCCTGCAATCAAATCAAGCCCAAGATCATTCATCAAAACTTAACATTATCAATCTCCCCTTTTTGATGGATGACAAAAAATTATAAAAATTAAACTGCTTCCATGTCTTCCCTCGAGTTGCGACATTAACTCCCCCTGAATGTGTGATTCTTCTCCTGCATGGTTAAAAGAAATACATTATTCTCCCCTTTTGACATCAATAAAAAAGGAAGAATATCATCGAAAAAATAAAAACATCTAGGCGCAGTAAAAGGCAAGTACGAACTAAATCAAATCACTATTTGCTTCAAAAGGGTTTTTCAATAATGCCAAGAGATTTTCTAAGAGAGCAAAATCTTTCTTTCAGTAAAGGTTTAGTAAAAATGTGAGCTAATTGTAAGGTAGTTCTTACAAAAGATAATTCAATATCCCCTTTTAAAACATGATCTCTAATAAAATGATGCTTAACATCAATATGTTTTGCTCTAGAATGGTGCACAGGATTTTTAGATAAACAGCTAGCACTAGAGTTATCACAGAATATTTTGACAGGTTTAAAACGCAGATCATAATCACTGAGTTGATGAGACATCCAAAGAATTTGGGCACAACACAACCCAATAATAATATATTCAGATATAGTGGTAGATAGAGAAACACAATTTTTTTTCTTGCTATTCCATGAGACGAGATTTTTTCATGAATTGGCAAGTACCACTAGTGCTTTTTCTATCCACTTTATCGCCTGCATAATTTGCCTCTGAGAAACCTTTTAAAACAATTTCAGTAGACTTAGAATACCATAAGGCATAGGAGCTTGTGCCAATAAGATATCTGATAATACGTTTTGCAGCAGTCAGATGAGCTTTTTTAGGAGCTGACTGAAACCTGACACATTTACATACACGGAAAAGAATGTCAGTTCGACTGGCTGTAAGATATAAAAGTGAACCAATTATACCTCGATAGTTTGTTTTGTCAACATTCTTGCCATCTTTACATGACTCCAAAACACATGTAGAACTCATAGGAGTATTGGATGGTTTGACATTTTTCATCCCAAAATTTTGAATAAAATCTTTGGTGTACTTACCTTGGGAGATAAACGTGCCTTCAGTTGACTGATGGATTTATAATTCCAGAAAGAACGTTAATTCTTCATTATGCTCATTTCAAATTCACTTAGCATTAACTTAAAGAATTCCTTGCACAAAACGACATTAGTACTTCCAAAGATAATATCATCAACATAAATTTGAATGATCAAATTTCTAGTAGAGGTTCGTTTGATAAATAAAATAGTGTCAATTTTTCCTCTTGAGAAATTATGATCAACTAGAAAACTGCTCAGTCTATCATACTAAGATCGAGGAGCTTGTTTTAATCCATAGAGAGTTTTTGAGAGTTTAAAAACATGATATGGAAATTTTGGGTTTTCAAAATATGGGGGTTGTTTCACAAAAACTTGTTCATCAATAAAGCCATTTCGAAAGGCACTTTTCACATCCATTTGAAACAATTTGAACCCTTTATAAGAGGCATAAGCAAGTAAAATTCTAATAGACTCTAACCTTGCAACATGTGCAAAAGTCTCATCATAATCGACTCCCTTTTGTTGTGAGTAGTCTTGAGCGACTAGACGAGCTTTATTTCACACAACTTTACCTGATTCATCCATTTTATTTTCGAACACCCATTTGGTTCTAATAATAGAGATATTCTCTAGTTTTGGAACAAATGTCCACACATTAATTCTGTCAAACTGCTTATGCTCTTCTTTCATTGCTTTTTCCCAATTATCATTTTCTAAAGCTTCATTGACTTTCTTTGGTTCAAGTTGAGATATGTGAGCTATTTTCTCATTTCTTCTACTGGAAGCCCTTGTTTGCATTCCTTCTTTTGGATCGCCAATAATGAATTTCTTTAGATAATCAGTCTCTCTACTCCATTCATTTGGAATTACTTCATGTTCAATGTGATCGTTTGAAGCAGTAGCGGGCTGGTTAGTTTCAACACTAGTTGACTTGGATGAGGAGTCATCTTTAGTGGAAGGTGGTTTGTTAACTTGTACTTGTTCAATGTCATCATCTACAGAGCTAGCATTCTTCACTCAAAGATTAGTGTCACCAAAAACAACATGCACAGATTCTTCAATGCAAAGAGTGTGTTTATTGAAAATTCTATATGATCTACTAGAGTTAGAGTACCCCATTGAAATACCTTCATCGCTTCGTGGATCAAACTTACCAATGTTGTCCTTGCCGTTGTTATGAACAAAACATTTTGAGTCAAATGCATGTAAGTACCCAATGTTGGGTCTTTTGTTGTTCCAAAGCTCATACAGAGTTTTCTTCAAAATAGGTCTAATGGGACATCTGTTTAAAACATGACATGCAGTACTAACTGCGTCTACCTAAAATTTATGTGGTAGAGAATGTTCATAAATCATGGTTCAAGCCATGTCTTAAAGTGCTCTACTTTTTCTTTCAACCACACCATTCTGTTGAGGGGATCTTGGAGCAGAGAAGTTATAAGTGTGTCCATGAGTATCACAAAAGATTTTGAAATGTTTGTTCTCAAATTCTCCCCCATGCTAACTTCTAATAGCAGAAATATAGTAACCTTTGTCTCTTTGAACCTTTTCACAAAAAACTTCAAAATTCTGTAAGGTATCATCTTTGTTAGCTAAAAACATGACCCAAGTAAATCGAGAATAATCATCAATAATCACAAAAGCATACCTTTTACCACCAATGCTAGCAGCTCTATTGGGACCAAATATGTCCATATGAAGTAGCTGCAACGGTTTAGTTGTGAAAACAATATCTTTAACAAGAAAAGAGTTTCTAGTTTGCGTACCAAGCTGGCAGACATAAAAAAAATGAGTTCTTTTGAAATCAAGATTTGGAAGTCCAGTTACAAGTTCATGCTTGACTAATTTTTCAATATGCCTCATGTTTGTATGGCCAAGTTTTCTGTGCCAAATCCAGGGATCCTCAGAGATAGAGGCAAGACATATATGTCCTCCTGTCTTTTTGATGGAGTCTAGAACATACACATTTCCGTGTCTATTTCCAGCTAGAATCTGCCTTCCATGTTTTTCAATTATGCACCTTTCCTTTTTAAACCTTACCTCCAATTCAGCATCATTCAACTGACTGATGCTTAGCAGGTTGTACTTCAAGTTTCTGACCAAATACACATTAGTAATATCACATGAATTATTAAAGGAGATAGTACCAACACCTATTACTTTGCCTTTGGAGTTATCTCCAAAGCTGAGTGGAGATCCTGCAAAATAGTTGTATCACTTATTTCTAAGTACCCAAGCATTCTTGGGTCCCTTAGGATTAATTTTTGGATTTGTTGACTCGGTTTTGGGTCTCCAAATCCATCTACCAGGATTTCTAGCGCGAAATTTGCATTTGTAATATTTATGACCAGACTTTCCACAGTGATAACAAGAAGTATAGTATTGATTAGTGGCTGTATAGTAAGTATTGCAACTATGACTGTATCTCCTAGTAGACTGACTTGAGTTAGTAGACCTTTGAGATTTATCATAGCTATAGTACCTTTTATGATAGGTATTAGGACTATGATTGCTCCCTTTGGTTGACTCAAATTAGTTGAGCGTTGAGATCCCTTATAGCTATAATGTCTATTATGCTTACCACCGTCAGTTTTATCAATTGATAACTGATTTGACTTGACAATACTATGACTGAGAGATTTTTAAAAACTGTTAATTTTGATTTTTAAATCATCAATTTCTTCTTGTAAGTAATCTTTTTCGATTTCACAAACTTCAAGTTTAAGTTTCCAGTCTCTTTTTTCTTTATGAGCTTTATTTAAATCAGCTATGGCAAGGTCCAACAAATGTTGAAGTTTTGAGCATTCATTACAAGAGTTAGTTCATACCTAACTAGATTCTCCGATTGCCATGAAACAACAGTCTCCATATCATTTTCATGGTCTGATTATTCTTCATCACCCCAACAATTGAATGTCTTTTGATTTCCTTTTGAAGGTCCTCTCCTAGCTTCTGGACAATCATAAGTAATATGACCATATCTACAATAATTATAGCACTTACCTTCATTCCTGTTCTGATCAGTATGTTGTTTTTCCTATGAGTAATTTGATCTTTCCCTTCTTTGATTCTTGGATCTTTTGTAATTTTCAACAATTGTCCTTGTGATGAGAGCCATCATCTTCTTCTTCATCTGTAGCTTTGAAGGCCACAGTTTTCTTCTTTTCATCCTTTTGTTGTTCAGGTGAGCCTTTTCAAAAGTAATGAGGTTTCCTCTGACTTTATCATAGGTCCTGTTATTCAAGTTCATGCTTTCAAGAGCCACAACCTTGAAAAGTCACTGAGAAGACAAACTTCTGAGAATTCTTGTAATCTGATTTGCCACAGGATAGTTTTTTCTTACAGCGCTGAGTTCCCCAACAATTTTGCCAAACCTGGCAAATGTTTCTTCAATGGATTCACCATCTTTCATCTTGAAAAGTTCATAATCATAGACTAATAAACTTACAAGAGTTTATTTGACCTTCTCAGTTCCTTCATATGTCGCTTCTAACTTATCCCACATTTCTTTCACAGTTTCACAGCAGAAGATTTTCTCATATTCTTTCCATCTTTATCTTTATTTGTAGAGACAAGTGGAAGATCACCAAGTTTGATTACTCTCCAAACTTTGACATCATAAGACTTGATGAAAGTCCCTATTCTTATTTTTGTTTTCTATTGAAGTAAGGAGGTCTAGTTTGGGATGTCCCTTCTGAAAACAAAGTTCCAGCAACAGTTTATGTCATGATCTCTTCTCACTTGCTGTTAAGCAAATACTTGTGAGTCCTGGCTCTGGTACCAATTGAAAGTAGTAAGAGGGAGGGGTGGTTGAACTGCTCCGTTTTCGATTAGACAGTCAACTTCCTTCGACAGACAGTCAACTATTGGTTGCAGTAATAAAAACTTCAGAAAATAAAAAGCTGAAGGTGAATAACACGAGATATTTTATGCTGGTTGGGCCTTTAATAGGTCTTACTCCAGTCCCCTTGGGTTGTAAGGGATTCTATTAGCTTTTTGTGAATAAAAATCAAAGTACAAGATTTAGTCAAACTTTTTGGCTGTGAATCACACTTTCTTTCTTTCTCACTTTGATACAATGCCTCGCCAACTATGTGTTTCTCTCCTCTCATTTTAAGTGCACAGTAAACCTTATGAGAATACAATGCTTGAATAAAGTAGAGCAAAGAACTAGAGAAGGTTGAGATAAGTGTATGTCTCTTCCATGGTTTTTCATTGCTTAAATATTAGTGATTGGACTACTACTAGCCATTTGGAAAATATCAGGCAACCCAAGAGATTTTCTCCTTGGAAATGGGATATGAGAATCCTATTTCCAAGAATAAAATGGATCATATTAATGATCCCAAACTATTCAAACTCTTCTTCCAAAGAAATAATCGTACAGTCAAGGATTTGGTACTTCTTTCCATGTAGACGCGGGCTTGTTATAACCACCGAAGGAGGAGACATCTTTCCTTTCCTTTTTTAACTTGATTTTTGGAGATCTTCCCTTTTTTATTATAGCCAAGAATCTTTGATTTCCTTGCCAAGTATCTCTTGATATTTTCGAGAATCTCTTTCTTCCTTTTTGAGTATTTGACAAGGGATCTTATGAATATTCTTTTTCCTAAATTCTTGCAATCAAATCAAGCCGAAGATCATTCATCAAAACTTAACATTATCAAATGGAGTTACTGCCCCTTATGTTGCTCGGACTCTTCAAGAATGTTGATGGGTGCCTATCGGATCCTCCAAAAATAGTGTAATTTTGAAGGACTGGCACGGATGCGTCAAACATTTTTGGAGAGTCCGAGCAACTTAGACCGCCCCGATATGTGTGATGGTGGGATGTAGCAGGTACCTTACATAATTAATCGAGGTGTGCACAAGTTAGTCCAAAGTCCAAACATCACTGTTTTGAAAAAAAAAAGTGTTCATATAGCTAACCGCAATTTGTTTGGAGTTGAGGAGTAGCTGTCCTTGTTATTTGTATCATATTTTTGTTGGGGCAAGGGGTACCTGAAATCCAAATCTGGCTTGTGGTACTCCTTTCAGCAAAATCTCACGGCTACGAATTCTATTGGCTGATCGTTATAGTTTTTTCAAATGAATGAGCATTTAGACAATCAAAAGAGTAACTTTGTTTTGTAGCATAAAAAATATGAAGCCTGCTATTGTTTATGTCCTATCTTCTTGAGGTTTTTCTGTTTTACCAGTCAAACTATTTATTATTCTCCTTTGTTAGTCTCTTCCATGGATCTGAATAATATTTATTACAGGTATGCACAAAATGGGTTTTCGGATGAAACAATCTCTTTGTTCAATGCCATGAAGGAGGCAGCAGTTAACCCAAATAATATCACGCTGGTAAGTGTTCTATCTGCATGTGCTTCAATTGGAGCCCTGGATGTTGGAAAAAGCATCGATGACTATGCATCAAGAAGAGGTATAAAGTATGATATATATGTAGCTACGGCCTTAATTGATATGTATGCAAAATCTGGCAATCTGGATGTTGCGTATAAAATTTTTGAAAGCATGCCTAGAAAAAATGAAGTCTCTTGGAATGCAATGATTTCTGCTCTTGCCTTTCATGGAAGAGCACAAGAAGCATTATCCCTATTTAACCGCATGTCACTCGAGAGTAGTGATGCCCGCCCAGATGATGTCTCGTTTGTTGGAGTACTTTCGGCATGTGTACATGCTGGATTGGTTGATGAAGGTAAGCACCTCTTTGATATAATGAATTCATCTTTTGGATTGATTCCAAAAGTTGAACATTACTCTTGCATGGTTGATCTTTTGTCTCGTGCTGGTCGTGTATACGAGGCATGGGACTTTATTGAGATGATGCCTCAAAAGCCAGATGAAATTTTACTTGGTGCATTGCTTGGTGCCTGTCAAAAGCTCAAAAATATTGATGTTGGGGAACGAGTGATGCAGCTACTTCTTGAGATGGAACCATCAAATTCGGGTAATTATATAATATCATCAAAGATATATGCAAATCTCCGAAGGTGGGATGATTCAGCAAGGTTGAGACAACTAATGAGACAGAGAGGTGTGACTAAAATTCCAGGCTGTAGCTGGATCGAGATGGATTCTCAACTTGTTGAATTTCGTGCTGGTGATTTGTCACATTTACTTGCAGATGGGATTCAAGAGGCTCTAGACTTGTTGTACGAGGAGATGGCCATAGAAGGTTACATTCCAAATGTGAAGCTTGAGTAGAAAGGTGAGGATGATGATATTTTATATCTTCTTATGCTTATCAGGTGGAATTGAACTTAGTTATAAAGAGAAAAAACTATGAGAACAGAAAGAGAATTTAGGCATTGAACTCAGGAAAGTCTGGTTCAGTTTAAAATTTCCACCACTTGGTTAATGAGAAGAAAACTCAAGTCTTTTAGACTTTACCTCTTTAATATGTTGCTCTGGCTGCTAACTTTCACATGAAAATGAAGTCAGTTTGTATCGCATTAATGCAATTGTTACTTCGGTTTCATTCGGTAATAACACAAGCTATACTTATTTTTTCCACTTTCTAGGATGGCTACGTGTATAGTAATGGACTTGAACATTCTGCGAACTGTAATTGAAATTTTTACTTAATGATAAGTTATTGAAACAGCCTCTTGCAGAAACGTAAGGTAAGGCTGGACCCCAAGCTTAGCCGGAGCTTTAATGCACTGAGCTGCCCTTTTTTCAGAAAAAAATTGATAAGTTATAGAAAATTTCTAATGGCTTCTCTGTCTTAATTTAAAGGTTGTTGCAACTTGCAAGAGATAAAATGGCTTATATCTTCTTTCAAGTGATACAGAATTACTTGCTATTGTCAACTCAACTAACTTAAGATATTTTACTATTTGACTTAAGTATGTAACTTTTCAGCATGGATTGTTGGATAGGCCACCGGGTACCTTTATGATCATCATGAGCTCTTGAACTGAATGCATGGTCAGTTTTTTGGCTTCAGTAATCGGCAGACTTCCGTGTGAATACTTGCCAGGTTCATATATGGCTTAATTCATATTTGTTCCTTACGCCTCAAGTACATGTTATCAAGTTGTCACGACTCTTAACTCTATACTTCTTATTGACCTGTGACTGTAGGATCCTTCTGTGCCTGCTTCGCCTTCGAAACCAAATAGAAGCTATAAATACGGGCACCAGAAATGGTAACTGGACAAAGCAATTTCACTAAATGATCAAGCAAGAACAGTTCAATCCAGCCATGCCGAATGCATATTAAGATTCTTCTCAAATGCAACCAAAGTATACATAATTTGCTGGACAATATAGAAACTTGCCCCTCGGTTGCTTGATTCTTTTTGCTGTAAACAAAGAGTGAAAGTTCTGGAAATTCTAGACATTAGTGCATTACATATTGCTCTCCCCCTCCAACACCCCCTGAGGCATTTCTCCCTGCAAGGTTTCCAGTTGAACTTTCTGAATTTTGATGAAAACATGTATAAGTCGAAGCTGCAGTTAAGCAAGCCATGACCATCTATACTACTGGTGCACCAGGTGATATACTCATTTTCCTGATTGATCAGGACGAGATTGAAGCAGCCTGTTATGCACTTTCAGAGCGGATGGAACAACTTATCTCATCAATAAAGCAACCAGTGCCCAAGCTGTTAATTTTTCCTGTATACTCTCAATTGCCTGCTGATCTGCGAGCACGAATTTTCCAGAAGGGCTCGCAAATGCATTGTTGCTACTAATATTATTGAGACATCCTTGATCATCAATGGAATTTTCCATGTCATTGATACAGGCTATAGTAAAATGAAGGTGTACAATCCACGTACGGGTATGGATGCTCTGCAAGTGTTGCCCATTAGTCTAGCTTCCGCTGACCAACGTGCTAGTCTAGCTGGTAGAACTGGCCCAGGGACTTGTTACAGACTTTATACAGAGAATGCTTATAAGAATGAAATGCTGCAAAGCACTGTGCCAGAGATTCAACAGACAAATCTTGAGTATGTGATTTTGTTTCTCAAGTGTCTCGGAATTCAGAACGTGTTAGATTTTGGATTTTATGGATCCACCTTCTCAAGATAACATCGTTAACTCCATGTATCAGTTGTGGGTTCTAGGTGCACTTAACAATGTTGGGGACTTGACGGAACTTGGATGGCAAATGGTGGAGTTTCCATTGGACCCTCCCCTTGCTAAATTGCTCTTGATGGGGGAACAATTCGAATGCTTAAATGACGTTCTGACAATTGTTTCTATGCTTTCAGTGCCTTCGGTATTCTTTAGACCTAAGGATAGGGAAGAGGAAAGTGATGCTGCTAGGGAAATGTTTGTTGTGCCAGAATCTGATCACCTTACTTTAGTTAATGTTTACGAGCAATGGAAAGTGAATGAATACATGGGAGACTTTTTACAGGTCAAAGGTTTGCGCAGGGCTAGAGATATAAGATCCCAATTGCTGGATATCCTCAAGAAACTCGAATTTCACTATCTTACAATTTATGCTATAAACTTTTTCTCTTCTCATGCCTTGAATCTATGGTTGTTTAAGTTTGTTTGAATATTTAGCTCTAAGTGTGCGTGTCATTATCTTACAATTTATGCGATAGGCCTTTTTCATGGCTTGAATATGTAACCTCTTCAACCACAAGCAACAACTCTTTCGTTACACCAAGATTCCCCTTCTATCGTAGAATATCAAGTACTATACAAAAACGTTAATGGCGAAATTGTTTCACTTGAGTGTCACTACTGGATCCTCCAACCTCAACTATCTACTTGGATTTAGCAACAAATAATTCCATAGAGATTAGCTTCAAAGTTTTGCTATTAAGTCGTTTTCAGTCAAGAATTTCTGGACTTTTATAAATTGTTAGGCCTTTTGGAGTCCCAAATAAGTTCAAGATCCAGAATAGAGGTGAAATATATTTTAAAATTGAAGGCAATCTATATGCAGATTTTGGGTTACTTCATTTTGGACTAACAAGCAAGTCACTCATCAATGACTTTTTGTTTTATGTATATGGCTTATAGGTTGATTTAGAGTCATTGACAATGAATTCAGCATAATTAGCTTCTTTTTTGACCCCGTCTCTATAGAATATCATGCATAAATAAGATATTCTCAAAGGATTGTGACAGCAAGATAATTTTGCTATTTCCAATACCCCATCGCGTATTTAAATAGTCTGCAAAGAATCTATCTGCCATACTAGTAGCAGGTAGATTAAGATGAAAGTTAGTAGGTAGCAATGTGTTGTCTTGTTATCAGAGGCGGATCCAAGATTCGAAACCTCCGGGTGCCACCTTGTTTTGAACAATAACGTATACTCCGTACGATATTTTAGGATAGTGGAATCAATATTAAAAGAGTAAACTATAATTATATATATCTAACAAGTGTTAGTATTACATGAAGGCTTGCCTAGTTGGTATTGTCAAGTGCTTTGTAAAGAAGAGGTCATGGTTTCTATTCTTCATAGCCACACTATGTGCTTTTACACTCTAAAAATACAGTGTAGAGCGGGTTTCAAACTCGCGTGTTGGAGTCGACCACTTACGCCACTAGTCTCATTGAAATTGTGGGTGCCAAGCATAATATTTATACATTAACTCATTCATATACACATAAATATACAAAGTTTCATCCGAGAAGTGAGGTAGTAGTATTGCTCTTAGTATCTTGTCCTTCGATTCTTGTTATTATCTATTGATGCTTGTACTTCGACTATCATATTACTTTATTGTAGTCATTGTCTTGTTACTATTTTGTTGATTTTGGTACTATGTTCAATTTCTTGTACTTTTGTTACTTCTTTTTTTAGGCTGCTTTGGATGATTTTTCCTTGAGCCGAGGATCTATCAGATCTCTACCTCTGAGGTAGGGTAAGGTCTGCGTATATTTTACCTTCTCCGGGCCTCACTTTGTGAGATTCTGTTGGGTAACTGTTGTTGTCCTATTGATATACATAGTTCGAGCAAAAGTAGCATGCTCCCATTGTCCTAGTGAGTGCGCGCACACATTACAAAAAAATTCCTAATATATGTAACGCTGTTTGAAAATAATAAAAAGTATCAGTCAAATCATCGAATTGTGACAATAAATCGATATAACTCCAAGTAAAATTTTGCATTCACCATTTCAAGACACCCATAGTGGACGTAATTATACTCCGTTTGACTGTATCTTCAAACTCAAAGGACATAACACATAAATAGACGTTCAAATTTGGCATCAGTTGGAAAGTAAACACGTCAAATATGAGAGTGCATATAGACACCTCAACTCGTTTCCACCGTATTAGTTGAACAGTCCACCTTAAAAATAATCATCTAAATACCTCCAAAATTTATGTATCACGTCAGCGTCAGGTGTCTACGAGACACAATAACGATGAGTTGGAGTGTAGAAAAGAAATATAAAAAGGAAAGAAATTTGTGTGTTAAGTAGCTTTTCACTTAAAATTTCCACAGAAAAATACAACACATTTCTCACTCACAATTTATTATTTTTCTTGACTTAATTTCTGCCACTCTTAATTTATTTTTTTTAGGGACAACAAACAAATATATCCTAATTTGCAATTTAGAAAAGATATAACCCTTGTTAAAAAGTGATGCATATATAACCTCGTCATCTAATAAATAGTGCGCATTTATCCTTTTCATTAATAGACAAACTTTTAAAAAATTCCTATTAGTTGTTAGAGTGAAGAATACGTTCATTTAGATTGAAAGTTCAAATTGAGAGGATATGTGTGTTGTAGAAAAAATAATAGAAAAATTATTTTCTCAAAACAAATGACCCCATCAATTGAGAAGTATAAAATTTAAGTCTTTGCAATTAGAATTTTTCTTTATTATAAGTTTGTATTTTCATTTTAACAAATTACTAACAATTATTATAATTACATCAAAACAAGAAGTACATTACATTATGGTGTTTGGACTTAGAATAAGGGATACGTTTAACTAATGAGTAGTCACATCAAAATGAAAAATCAAAGTGAAAGGAATTTGTGTGAAATTTTCATTGCAAGATTCGTGAAAGAATTTGAAAAATCTTAAGAATCCTTTTATACAAATCGTTAAAGGAAGATGCCACTCGAAAACAATAAGTTTAACTAAATACAATTTTAAACTTTTGAAATAGAGTCTTCTTGTAAACTGTCTCTACTCATAGTATTTTACTAATTGACAACATTGAGTAAGTGAAATCCTATTAAATGTATTTGAGGAAAAATAAAAAGAAAAGTAGAAGAAGACTTAAATGCATAAAGACTAGAAGACTTAAATGCATAAAGACTAAGTCATGTTCCTTGGTCATTTAGAGTAGAGTACGAATATTTGCATAAAAAAAACCAGGTGTTGAGTATCTTTCGTTTGAAGTTTTCATAGCAAGAATTGTGCAAATTTGAGTGTGTTATATGCATTATCCAAACTCAAAATTTCTAAACTCAATTCTTCTGATGTCCCTTGAATGGGAACATAAGAATATTAACACTTCTTAATAATAGGATGACACATCTGCTTTTTTTTTTTTTAAATATTCCCACTTGACTTTGTAGTCTTCTAATAGGATGACACATTCCTCTTTAGCTTAAACAAATTTTCTGAATCAAATAACTCTGAATGAGACATATATTTATAAAATTTAATAACGTTTAACGCGTTTATACTTGTAAATAATCCAGAAAAATATATTAAACAAGACCAATTCCTCCATATTCATGTACTTAATCAAGAAAACAAGAGTCATGAATTGGCTACTGAATACTCTCTGCATACTAAATTTTCTAATTTCATGCACTAAATCTCAACAAGAGTACTCAGGTAATTCAGTGTTGAATTGCAACAACATATATGAAACAAGTTACGCGTGTAACAGCAGAAATTCAACTTGTCAGGCATTTCTCATATTCAGGGCTAGGTATCCCTACAATTCAGTCCCTGGAATTGCTGCTCTCCTGTCTTCAAACATATCCGAGGTTGCACGTACCAACAATGTCACGAGGCTTACTGTCTTCGCGGCAGACAAGGAGGTTGTAATTCCGGTGGACTGTTCGTGTTCAGGTTTGTATTATCAAGCCACAACCATGTACTATATCCCAGCTCTTATTGAAACATACTTTATGATAGCAAATAATACTTACCAAGGATTATCAACCTGTAATGCACTATTACGTCGAAATAAATATGGTGAGTTCAGTTTGAGACCTGGTCTTGAGTTGCTAGTTCCTCTCAGGTGTGCCTGTCCAACGGGAAAACAAGCTGAAAAAGGCTCAAAGTATTTGATGACTTATTCAATTGACGTTGGCGATGACATCCTTAAAGTTAGCAAAAGATTTAATGTAAGCGTTAGGAACATAGTCGAAGCAAACAGATTCTTGAGTGAAAATTCTGTTTTATATCCTTTTACGACCATTCTAATCCCCCTGCCTTCTGAACCATTGAATTTAGATACCGGAGATGAGAATCATACGAAGCCAATAAGGTCTCTTTCACCTCCACCTGCAACTAACGTTTCAAAGGGAAAATCAAAGAGAAATCTTTACATAGGTAGTGGAGTTGCAACTGGTTTTATCCTGTTACTGCTTGTGGTTTCTTGGGTCATCTTTCTTGCTTTGTTTAAGAAGAAGGCCAGAGAAGTTCCGCAGATGTCTTCAAGTCATGAAGACATCCTCGTTGAGATAGCGAACATTGATCATGTCCCTAAAGTCTTCAAGTTCAAAGAATTGAAGCATGCTACACGAAACTTTGGCTCCAAGAACCGGATAAAGGGATCTGTATACTGGGGAGTGTTTAGAGGAGAAATGTTAGCAGTCAAAATGGCGATCACGGATATATATAAAGAAGTGAACATGCTGCATAAGATCAATCACTTCAATCTAATAAAGCTTTGTGGCTATTGCGAACATAAAGGTTGCTTCTTTCTTGTTTTTGAATACATGAAAAATGGTTCTCTCAGAGAATGGCTGACCAGAACCAAGTCTCGAGAGACCATAAGTTGGAAAAAAAGGATTCAGATCGCGTTGGATGTAGCTAATGGACTTCATTATCTTCACAACTTTACCAAACCAGGCTACATCCACAAGAACATCAACAGTGGAAACATTCTCCTCGACAGCAACTTAAGAGCAAAGATTGGAAATTTCAGTCTTGCTAAAGAAACGGATACATCAGGCACGACTTGGGAACTTGTGGGAACGACAGGATACATGGCACCTGAGTATGTTGAGGCAGGGTCAGTGACCTCCAAGATGGACATTTATGCCTTTGGAATTGTACTGTTGGAATTAGTCACCGGAAAAGATGCTGTAATTGTAGAGGAAAGTGGAGAAATTCTGCTTTCTGCAGCAGTAGCTGAAATAATGGAAGGAGAAAATGCAGAAACTAAACTGGATGGATTCATCGAAGAACATATGAGGGAAGATGATGGTTTGGAAATAGCATATACAATAGCAAACTTAAGCTTAAGATGCTTGACTGGAGAACCATCAAATCGTCCAAGCATGGAAGAGATAGTATCATGTTTACTGAAGATTCAAGTTAATGTACATAATTGAGAACAAATTAATAAGAATTGAGAATATGAACATAGGCGGGGTTTAACTAACTCGAGCCTTGCTTATTCTGCATTGGTTCTACAGCCTAGACTAAGGCCTCATTTGTGTTTATTAAGATCCAAACATCTAAATTCTGAATACATAGTTGAATGTTAAGTTCTATTGACTGTTGAATGAACCCTCGACCACCTGGTACCCAACAATGAACAAGTGACAATCATCTTGATTATGCTCTTCAAAAGCTTCAATTTTATCATCGATACTTGTTCAGTGTGTACGTCAACATCTGCTCCCCTTCCAATACATTGTTCAAACATGTATCAAAAGAACATTTAAGTATGTGTATCTTACAAAGGTAAACATCGATATAATTCAATCAGTATAACAAAAAGAAAAGGGCAAAAAAGAAAACTGAAAAGGTACCTTCAATCCAGATTTTCAGACTGCCCCCAGACAACAACTTAATTTCATCTAATACTTTCTCAAATCATACAGTCATAAAGTTTTTCATAGCTAAAAAATAATCATCGACCTAACAAAAGCGCAGAAGAAACAGGCAAACATCCAACCTATAATCTTTAAATACAGTGCGCAACTTTTTCTTAAATGACACAAATTCATTGTCTGACCTAAACAACTGCACAAACAAATGCTTAACAACACATCATCTAATGTTATATTTTTGGAATGATCATTTCCTAGTATTCCGCAAATGGTAATAAATATCCAAAACAACTTAAACAACAACAAATCACATGTAGATTTCTAAAGAAGCTAACACATACTATCCAAAACAGCTTCTGTTTTTTTTTAATGTTCTGGAATTAACACATCAGAATCTTACACAGAGAAAAACATTGGCGCCAGTTCTGCCAACCAGTGAGGCTCCACAGCTGTCACACACTGCATGTACTCTTTTGTCGTCAAGATCGTCTCATGATAAGCCACGTAATCAGGAATGTAACCCAATCCATAGAGAGCACTAGCAGGATGCAGGTTATAAGGCATCTTATTCCTGCAATTAACATATTCCCAAATACCCTTCAACATAGCTGCATTATGAAAGTTCGCTGAACAGATTGTTTTCCGCACAACATCCCAATCAGGACAACAGTAGCTGAGTGGAATTTCGAGTGTCTTGAGGATGTCTAGCAATTGGGATCTTATTTCCCTAGCCTTGAGCAGACCTTTGACCTGTAAAAACTGGTCATTACACCAGTCTGCGCAGTATTGATTAGCTTTCCATTGCTGGTAAACATTAAGCAATGTAAGGTGATCAGATTCTGGCACAACAAACATTTCCCTAGCAGCATCACTTTCCTCTTCCCTATCCTTAAGTCGAAAGAAAACTGAAGGCACTGAAAGCATAGAAGCAATTGTCAGAACCTCATTTAAGCATTCAAATTGTTCCCCCATCGGTCCAATGGAAACTCCGCCATTTTTCGTCCAAGGTCCGTTGAATCCCCAACATTGTTTAGTGCACCTAATACCCACAACTTATACATGGAGTTAACAATATTATCTTGAGGAGGTGGATCCATAAATCGAAATCCAACAAGTTCTGAATTTTGAGAGACTTGAGAAGCAAGACCACATATCCAAGATTTGTCCGTTGAATCTCTGGCACGGGGCTTTGCAGAATTTCATTCTCATATGCATTCTCTGTATAAAGTCTGTAAGAAGTCCCTGGGCCAGTTCTATCAGCTCGACCAGCACGTTGGTCTGAAGAAGCTCGACTAATGGGAAACACTTGCAAAGCAGTCATACCCGTATGTGGATTATACACCTTCATTTTACCATAGCCTGTATCGATGAAATGGGAAATTACCTCAATGGTCAAGGACGTCTCAGCAATATTAGTAGGCAACAATGCATTTGCGAGCCCCATCTTCAGCTTTCTGGAAAATTTTTGCTTGCAGATCAGCAACTAAGAGTATATAGGAAGAATTAACAGTTTGGGTACCGGTTGCTTTGTTGATGAAGTAAGTTGTTCCATCCGTTCTGAAAGTGCATTAACAGGTTGCTTCGATCTCATCCTGACCAGTCAAAAAGATGAGTATATCACCTGGTGCACCAGTAATATGGATGATCATGGCTTGCTTAACCGCAGCTTCGACATAGTCTTCACATGGGGTTTTACTATAAACTATTTGAACGGGAAATGATCTTCCAGGTATGTGAAATATTGGAACACTACCAAAGAAGTTTGAGAATTTCTGGCCGTAGAGAGTTGCAGAAGTAACAGTAAGCCTAAAATCAAACCGTCCAGTCACAACTTTTTTGAGAATGCCGAAAAGGACATCAGTGTTAAGTGATCTTTCATGGGCTTCATCCATTAAAATTATACTATATTTCTCAAGATCAGGATCTTTAAGTGCTTCCCTTAAGAGCACTCCATCGGTCATGTACTTGATAACAGTACTTGATCCAGTGATATCTTCAAAACGAATAGCATATCCAACTCTCTCCAAGTTCAGTTTCCATTTCCTCACTGACTCTTTCGGCAACAGTCGATCATCGCTGCCACACGTCTAGGCTGGGTGCAACCTATGATCCCATTAACTGCATAACCTTCTTCGTACAGGTACTGAGTTATCTGTGTCGTCTTTCCAGAACCAGTTTCTCCAATTATAACCACTACCTGGTTTTCCCGAACCACCTGCAATAACTCATCTCGCACAGAGAAGATAGGCAGACACTGCCTTTTCTGTGGAAGTGTTTTAGATTCTGTAAAATCACTAACATACTGCAAGAATCTGGATTCTCCCTTAAAATCAACCTCACTATCCTCGTCCACTACAGCACTATCCGCGTCAACCTCCTCTGTACTCTTCTCCAAACCAAGGATTCTCCCAAAACCTTTGACGAGACTTATGCATCTTTTGTTTTTCATGTATTTCCCGAACAAGAGCGGACCCTTTACGTGAAATTATAGCCATATCCGAAGTCAGGTCCTTTACAGGCATTATCGGTTTAGCTTGCTCAGTGAAAATAATCCTCCCATCCAAAAATGGAGGTCGCTTTATATCATGAACGCGAAGATTAACCTTTTGTTCCTCCTCCTCCTCATCAAACTCCGTCTGCACATTTGTCCCTCGTACAACTCCCGATCTCAAAAGTAGATGATCCTCCCAGTTCTTGCCAACTCCATAATATTTTTTGTTCTGAAAAGTTCTGGAGCTGGCAAATACTGAGTAACCTTCTTCGTTAGACAATGTACTACTACTTGAAGATCTTACGGATGGCCTAACTGGCGTTGGAGAAGGAGCTACATCGTCCCATAGAGAAGCAATAAAATGACATCTCCTTTGTGGTGTTGTCCTCGTAGAACCTTCATCATATCCACTTGTTTTTGTTGCATCATGTGAATATATATTCATTGACACGTGTTCTCTTTCGCCTTCTAACTTTGCTGTGATCATCGCGGTATTTGCTTCTTCTATTCCTCTCCTCCTCCATATATATTGAAGGCAATCCTGCTTCTTTGTTCGGATTTGAGACCGCCAATGTCACCTCCTTTGCTCAGCTCGTGCAAATAGAATAACACTTTGTTATTCTAGACACACACAGCCATAGTACTTCTCTCTATTATTTTCTTCAATATTGCTTCTCACTATTTTGGTGTTACAACTCCTCTATTTATAATGCAAAAATTCTTTGGTAGGAAACACTACGATATAGATAACATTATATTGTATAGTTTTATATTGTTATATAATCCCATATATCAATAATTTGAATCATAAACATACAAGAAAAGTAGGGTATGGGGTACGACTACCATAAAAAGATTTAAGGGTAAGATATGATTAATAAATAGTAAGTAAAGATTGTTACATAAAATAATACTTTTTGTCATTACCTAACGATGAATTTTAACGATAGGATATAATAAAATTTAAGAAACAATATCAAAACAAATACGTGCTTAAACTAACAACATAATACAATACCATATATGTCAACCATCCAAAACACAAAGTCGTAATCGATGTGAATTTAGATTTATCGATTCAAGACAGATACCAAACACTATATAATAAAAATAAAAAATTAATGCCAAAAGCATGGCCTCCAAATTTGAAAAGAAGCCTCAACCACATATTACAGCCTTGATGAACAAGGATCAAATTTATCCACATTATCTTCACATGCAAATGCAATAGACACATGTTGTATTTGTGTATTATCCTTCACATGTCATTGCCAAATGGCATGACCCCACATTATTCCCACTTCTTGCCCAGCAAGTAATTAAGTTGTTTTGATCATGAAAATTAATATATATATATATGTTTTATTTAAAAAATTTTAAAGTTGGAGTTCGAGTTGTTTGACAATACTTTTTGTAATAAATATTTAAAAGTTAAATACATTTAAAAAAAACATAAAATATAATTTAATCATGAAATTTAATTTAAATGGGGTTTAAAAAAAGTGAGCATGGGTTTTGGCGGTATTCAAATATAATTTGTGAAGTTGAATTTAAATTTTTATGATCAAACATTGATTTTTCAAATAAAGTGAAAAATTCTCCAAAAAAATGTGAAAGTTTTTTATGGTCAAATGGGTTATAAGTTTCAACAACTTTTTTACTCCCAGTTTTAGGAGTCCCCCTCTTACTATGATTTTCCTTTTTTTTTTCATTATATATTGGATTTTTGAGTCCTTATTTTCCTTTTCTTCTCAATACATAATTTGTCCTTATTATATTAGTATTGTGTTTGTAATTCTATGTAGTTTTATGTCTGCCTTTTTTAATTGAAAATTAGGGTACGGAAGGGGATTATAAGGTAGGCAACTGAACTTGGATTAGTAAGGTGAAAAGTTATGCAGTTAAATAACTAAGCTACTAAGATTTCAGACTTTTTTTTTTTGACTTTCTTGAAAAGTAAAGTTGTATTACTGCAATATGGAGGGCTATAATTTGTATGAGAGCAATGAAGATGAATGTTATAATGATCAAGTATAAATGATGACGATGATGATGATAATTATGATGTTGAGTCGATTGATGGATATCCAGAAGTTGAAGCAGAGAGTACTAATGTAGTTTATGAAAAAGCTTCCTCATGCAAGGTATGATAAAAATTAGTTACTACTCCTAAGTTTAATTTATGTGTTTTAGTTTGATCGGACAAAAAGTTTAAGAAATAAAGAGATTTTGAATCCTATGATCTTAAGTTAAAGATGGTGGGTATTAACTTGCCGCGATCAATGGAAATGGAAGAGATGCTCTTTTTGGTATAGACAAAAAAGAAAGTAAGACACTTAAATTATGATGGAAGGAGTACTTGTTTTCTGGTTTTAAAAAGAACAAGGTTATTATATCATCATGTTTTATAGATTCTCTCAATGGTGGTTGGATCAACTTGCACGCTTCTCGATTAATTCACCACCTACTT
>NC_061122.1:218475117-218511118 GCF_002878395.1 Capsicum annuum | reverse complement strand
AATATATTTAATATATAATAATATAATATAAATATATAATAGCAATCCTAATAACTAATAAGTAATAGCATGCCACATACAACTAAAAGCACACATCAGTCAAATAGTCGAACAATCGATCGAACCATAGACTGCCGACGAGATCGTCGTCTGTACGACGACACCAGAGTCGGCGACCAGACGACCATTGTGGGCTGCAGCCTGCTTTGCCGATTGTGGTCTTTTCTGCAGCAACCACTCTTTCGAGTACCGAATATTTATGCAAACTTATGCATAATGAAGTTATATATTATGTTAAACTTATGGTTATATCCTTTAGTTTCATCCATGTTGAGTTATTTATATCTGCGAATGAAAAATAGGTTTGAAAAAAATTACTTTTTAAGAAAAATCATTAATTTTCAATGTCCAGTCATAACAAAGAGAGGTTCACTACTTTAATCTACAAAATTGAAATAAAAATTCGAAATAACCGAATCGAATTTGTAGAAATCGAATAGAACCGAATTTATATCAATTTGGTTATGGTTTTCATTTTTGTCAATCCAAAAATTAAAAAATTGAACCGATATTAAACTATGAAACCGAACAAACCGAATGCCCAGCCCTACACTTATGCGAAGCTGGGATTTGAAGTTTATGGGTTCAAGTCTAACACTTTTAAGTTACTAATTCTAAATTAATATTTGGTACATATTAAGTAGATTTCTTATGACAAATATAGAGTTTGGATCAAAGTGGATTAGGCCAAACTTATAAGGTTGTACTTCTCTGCAAGAAACTAAACTTGAGACATCATGATTTTTCTCCCACTTTATCGGTCACTAGGTCATATCCTTGGGTGCCAGTTACTATATCATGTTTTAATTCCTCCTCGTGGTGATTGAAAGTGTTTATACTAGATTCTACTCAATAGCAGGAGTTCAATTGACTCGAGGATCGAAAAAGACTGTCTCAGGAGTAACTAACTCGAAAAAACAATTAAGAAGAAAAACAAAGAGAGATTTAGAGGGAAGAAAGTAATTTCTGTATTTCTATGAATGAAATGACTATGATTACATATTTATATAGAGCTCATGAATCCATTGTCCAATTAGCTCAGCCACGATAGTTAGTTATAATTGCTTAACTAACTACACTGTAGCAACTACAGTGTTAACTAATTGTTGGACTTATTACAATACAATTTCCTACTTGTGAATATTGTGTACTAGTACTCCCCCCATACAAAAGATCCTTGACCTCAAGGATCAAACAAAGGAAACCTAGTATTCAGTACACTGGCAAATTCCCACGTAGCAACATGAGCAGGTAGTCCAGTCCACTTGATCAACACCTGTGCAACAACCTTATTCCCTTTCTTTACCATCCTTCTTTGTAAGACTAGCTCAGGTTCAGGACAATGAGGATTTGCCAAGTCAACATTAGGTGGATAAGATATCTGGGGAGGCAACTCATAGCATTTATTTAACAGAGAAACATGGACAGTAGGATGTATCTTGACAGAATCAGGTAGCAAAAGAGTGTAGGCAGCTAGACCAACTCTTTTAATGATCTGGAAAGGTCCATAAAACTTAGCAGCTAGCTTGTGTGAAGCATGATTAGTGATATTAACCTGCTTGTAGGGATGAACCTTGAAGTAAACCCAGTCTCTCACCTCAAAATTTTGGTCAGTTCTATTAGAATTAGCCAATTGTTTCATTCTTGTCTAAGCTTTTGTAAGTTGGTGCTTAAGCAAGTGAAGTTTGAGCTCTCTATTTAGCAGGGTATTATCAACTTCAGTTGAAGTTGATTCACCAGGAAGGTAAGGCAAATTTAGTGGTGGAGGTATTCCATACAAAGCCTCATATGGTGTTGTCTGCTTAGCTGAATGATGAGAGGTATTATACTAATACTCAGCTATAAGAAGACAAGAAAATCAGTTAGATGCATCGTCATTGCAGTAGCATCTCAAGTATATCATATTAAGTAGATTTCTTATGACAAATATAGAGTTTGGATCAAAGTGTATTTGGCCAAATTTATAAGGTTGTACTTCTCCGCAAGAAACTAAAGTTGAGACATCATGATTCTCCTCCCACTTTATCGATCACTAGGCATACTCTTAGGTGCTAGTTACTATATCATGTTTTAATTCCTCCCTGTGGTAATTGAAAGTGTTTGATACTAGATTCTACTCAATAACAGGAGTTCAATGGACTCAAGGATCAAAAAAGACTGTCTTGGGAGTAACTAACTCGAAAAAATAGTTAAGAAGAAGAAGAAGAAGAACAAAAGAGATTTAGAGGGAAAAAAGTAATTTTTGTATTTCTATGAATAAAATAAATATGATTACATGTTTATATAGAGCTCATGAATCCACTGCCCAATCAGCTCAACCACTAGAGTTAGTTATAACTGCGTAACTAACTACACTGTAGCAACTACAGTGTTAACTAATTGCTGGACTTATTACAATTTCCTACTTGTGAATATTGCGTATCAGTACTACACCCATACAAAAGATCCTTGACCTAAAGGATCAAAAAAAGAAAACCTAGTATTTAGTACACTAGCAAATTACCAAGTAGCAATATCAGCAGGTAGTCCAGTCCACTTGATCAACACCTGCGCAACAGCTTTATTCCCTTTCTTTACCATCTTTCTTTGTAAGACTAGCTCAGGTTTAGGACAATGAGGATTTTCCAAGTCAATATTAGGAGGATAAGAGATTTGGAGAGGCAACTCATAGAATTTCTTTAACAGATAAACATGAACAGTAGGTTTTATCTTGACAGAATCAGGTAGTAAAAGAGTGTAGGCAATCAGACCAACTCTTTTAATGATCTAGAAAGGTCCATAAAACTTAGCAGGTAGTTTGTGTGAAGCATGATTAATGATAGTAACCTGCTTATAGGGATGAACCTTAAAGTAAACCCAGTCTCCCACCTCAAAATTTCGATCAGTTCTATGAGCATCAGCAAATTATTTCATTCTTCTCTAAGCTTTAGTAAGGTGGTGGTTAAGCAATTGAAGTTTGAGCTCTCTATTCAACAGGGTATTATCAACTTCAGCTGAAGCTGATTCACCAGGAAGGTAAGGTAAATATAGTGGTGGAGGTCTTCCATACAAAGCCTCATATGGTGTTGTCTAATTAGCTGAATGATGAGAGGTATTATACCAATACTCAGCAATAGGAAGACAAGAAAATCAGTTAGATGCATTCTCATTGCAGTAGCATCTCAAGTATGTCATATTAAGTAGATTTCTTATGACAAATATAGAGTTTGGATAAAAGTGGATTTGGCTAAACTTATAAGGTTGTACTTCTCCACAAGAAACTAAAGTTGAGACATCATGATTCTCCTCCTACTTTATCGATCACTAGGCCATACCCTTGGGTGCCAGTTACTATATCCTGTTTTAATTCCTTCTCGTGGTGATTGAAAGTGTTTGATACTAGATTCTACTCAATAACAGGAGTTCAATAGACTCGAGGATCGAAAAAGACTGTCTCGGGAGTAACTAACTCAAAAAATAATTAAGAAGAAAAACAAAGAGAGATTTAGAGACAAGAAAGTAATTTCTGTATTTCTATGATGAAATGAATATGATTACATATTTATATAGAGCTCATGAATCCACTGCCCAATTAGCTCAGTCTATAGAGTTAGTTATAACTACTTAACCAACTATCTAACTAACTACACTGTAGCAACTACAATGTTAACTAATTGCTGGACTTATTACAATTTCCTACTTGTGAATATTATGTATCAGTACTCCCCCTATACAAAAGATCCTTGACCTTAAAGATAAAACAAAGGAAACCTAGTCTTCAGTACACTAGCAAATTCCCACGTAGCAACATCAGCAAGTAGTCTAGTCTACTTGACTAACACCTGCGCAACAACCTTATTTCCTTTTTTTACTATCTTTCTTTGTAAGACTAGCTCAGGTTCAGGACAATGAGGATTTTTCAAGTCAACATTAGGAGGATAAGAGATTTAGAGAGGCAACTCATAGCATTTCTTTAACAAAGAAACATGGACAGTAGGATGTATCTTGACAGAATCAGGTAGCAAAAGAGTGTAGGCAACCGAACCAACTCTTTTAATGAGTTGGAAAGGTTCATAAGACTTAGCAGCTAGCATGTGTGAAGCATGATTAGTGATAGTAACCTGCTTGTAGGGATGAACCTTGAAGTAAACCCAGTCTCCCACCTCAAAATTTTGATCAGTTCTATGAGCATTAGCCAATTATTTTATTGTTGTTTGAGCTTTAGTAAGGTGGTGCTTAAGCAACTGAAGTTTAAGCTCTCTATTCAGCAGGTGTTATCAACTTCAGCTGAAGCTGATTCACCAGGAAGGTAAGGCAAATATAGTGGTGGAGGTCTTCTATACAAAGCATCGTATGGTGTTGTCTGAATAGATGAATGATGAGAGGTATTATACCAATACTCAGCCATAGAAAGACAAGAAAACCAGTTAAATGCATCCTCATTGCGGTAGCATCTCATGTATGTCTCTAAACACCTATTTAAAACTCTAGTTTAACCATCAAATTGGGGGTGATATGCTGAAGATGTATGCAACTTAACACCTTGTAATGTGAATAATTCTTGGCTAAAAGAACTAATGAAAACAATATCCCTATCACCGGTGATAGCATCAGGCAATCCATGCAACTTCACAACATTATCCATGAAAGCTTTGGCAATAGTTTGAGTTGCATAAGGATGCTTGAATAGAAGAAAATGCCCATACTTACTGAGTCTGATCACTACCTCTAGAATCACCTTATAACCATGAGACTTAGGCAACCCATCAATAAAATCCATACTAATTTGAGACCATACTATATCAGGGATAGGTAAAGGTTGCAAAAGAACAGGATATGCAGCTAAATTAGACTTATTCTTTTGGCAAACATCACAGTGCTAAATGAATTTCTTCATCTCCCCTCTCATGTTCTTCCAATAAAAAAAAGTAAGTAGTCTCCTTAATGTAGCCTCAACACCTGAGTGACCACCTTGAGGGCTAGCATTCTATAGTGATATGATCTCTTTTCTCAAATTTGGATCCCTGCCAATCACTAACCTACCCTTTCTTCTTAGCTGACCCTGACTCCAGGTGAATTACCTATGAGTTGTATGATTCTGCTGTAAGTTTGTAATGAGATTTTGCAGATCATCATCCCAATTAGCTACAATAGCTTGAAGCAGATCAATATTTGTAGGTGAAATGAACAAGGCTAGCAACTCCGCTCCAGTGACTCTTGACAAGGCATCGGCCACTTTATAATCAACTCCTCTTTTGTATTCTATAGAGTAGTCAAAAGGCATTAGCTTGGTCAACCATAACAGTTGTGAATTAGTGTGTAGTTTTTGCTCCATCAGGAAATTCAAAGCTTTCTAATCAGTTCTTATTATAAAACTTTGACGTAATAAGTACTGAGACCACTTAGTGATGGCTTGAACAATTGCTAATAATTCTCTATCATATACTAATAGTGCATCTTGCTTAGGGGACAAATCTTTGCTTATAAAAGCAATTGGATTCCCTTCTTGCATGAGTACAACCCCTATTCCAAATCCATTAGAATTATTCTCCACAACAAATGTCTTATTGACATCAGGAAAAACAAGAACAAGAACATGTGCCAATGCCTCCTTCAAGTGATCAAAAGCTTTTTGGGCTATGGATGACCATTGAAAGTTGTTCTTATTGGTTAAATCATTTAAAGGTTTTCTGATCACACCAAAACCTCGTATGAACCTTCTACAGTAACTAGACAGTCCCAAAAATCCTCTTAATTTAATAAGAGTAGATGAAATAGGCCACCTCCTTATTGCTTTAATTTTTTGAGGATCTATTGATACTCTCTCTGATGAAATAAAGTGGCCAAGGTATTCAATTTTTTGAACTCCAAAGAAACACTTGCTCCTCTTGGAAAATAAATGATGCTTGGACATCTCTTTAAACACAGACGTTAGATGTGCCACATTCTCCTTAATAGCTCTACTGTAAACCAAGATATCATAAAAGAAAACTAGCACATGTTTTCTGAGAAATTTCTGAAATACAAAGTTCATCAACCCTTAAAATATAGCAGGTGCATTAGATAAGCCAAAGGCATCACCAAGTATTCAAAGTTCCCTGAATGAGTTCTAAAAATAGTTTTGGGGACATCTTCTGTAGCCATTCTCAGTTGATGAAGCCAGATCTTAAGTCAATCTTTGAGAATATTTTTTATTCTCCTAACTCATCCAATAGATCTTTAACAATAGGAATAGGGAACTTGTTCTTCACAGTAAACTTATTCAGATCCCTATAGTCAACACATAATCTCTAAGTACCATTTTTCTTACCCATTAGAACTACTGGAGATGCAAATGGACTACAACTAGGGTGTATAATCCCCTATTCTAACATTTGCTGCACCAGACCTTCTATAATGTCCTTCTTAATAGAAGGGTATCTGTAAGGTCTTTTATTCATGTTAGTTCTAGCTTGCAGGACAATCTTATGATCAACCCCCTCCCCAAAAGATGGTAGACCACTAGGTTCATCAAATAATTTATGAAACTCCAACCATAATTTTAATAAAGCCTGATCATTTTCAGGTATACTTTCATCAGGATCTACTGAATGTCCTCTCATTAGTTCACTCCCCATATGCATCACTTGAATCATACAAAGTTGGGATTGATTACCTAAGTGTTTAGCCAGCTTGCCAACACCTGAAGTCTGTACCTGGTTCCAGTACCTCTTAGTACATATTTCCTGCCTTTGTACTAGAATTCCATGGTCGGATTTCTGAAGTTCATCTTGATATCACCCAAGGTTAACAACCATTGCACCCCAAGCACTACACCACGAGATCCAAGGGTGGCAGTAGAAAGTCTGTTGAAAACTTAGCTCCTTGCAACAACCAAGTGATGGTGGTCATTTTATCTACTAACATGCTCCCATTAGCTGCAGCAACCATTTGTGGACTAGTAGATCTTACTGCACACCCTAGATATTGTACTAAGTTTGGTTCTATGAAGTTATGAGAACTTCCAGTACTTATCAATATATGCAACCCTTAGCATGGTATCCAGTCACCTTTAGAGTCCTAAAACCTAAGGATCCATTTAAAGCATGAATGGAGATCTCCATATGTTTAGCGGGTTGAGATAGCTCCAACTTGATCCCCTCTTCCTCATGCACTTCCACCTCAATTTCAATCACTACATTATCTATTTTATCCACTTCTTCCAGTTCTAACAAATACAATTTTTTAGAAATCTTACACTTATGCCCAATAGTATACTTTTCATTGCAAAAGTAGAATAATCCCTTTGCCCTCTTTTCATTGATTTTCTCCAGGATCAACCTTCTTCTATTCAAATTCTTATTAAAGCTTCCTTGAGTTGAATTAGGGGTAGGCAGTATAGGTTTATTGTTGAAAATTTTTTAATCTCCTATTTTTCTTGAACTAAACACAGAATGTGAACTTACTGGAGGTTTAACAACATCCAAGTATGCCTTCTACAATCTTGCACTTCCGTACACTTGAGATAAGGTAGTAGGGTTGGTAATCTTGACAGCATTGTTGAGTTCAGGTGATAATCCCCCAATGTAGCAACTAATTGCATTCTCCTCAGACAAATTCACTCATGTAAGATGTCTTTCAAATACAACTTGATATTCTATGATAGTGCCTACTTGTTTAATCTTCTTCAACTCCTCCTTAGGGTCATCAAAATCTTATCCAAATCCTTCTGCCTACTTGTTTAATCTTCTTCAATTCCTTTTTAGGGTCATCAAAATCTTATCCAAATTATTCCACCAATGCCATCACATACGCATTCCACCCTATAGGTTAAAAATATTATTGATATCTCATGAAGATAAATTCCATTAGATTGCTTCACTTTCCAAGTGAAATATGGATATAATAATTTTCTCAGAAGCAGGGACCTTTCCCATTGCAAAAAACTGCTCAATCTTGAACAACCAAAAGCATAAATCATCCTCTGTAAAGTTTAAAAATTCCATCCGCGACCACTTCAAAAAATTGTATTGAAGATTATGATAACTGTCAGGGCTTTGATCCCTGTGGCCTCTCTTTGCAGATTACCTAGCTCTGGATGGTTCATCTTGCCCCACTAGTGATTTTTCCCTTCTATTTTCTGCATAATTCATCAAATATTCCTTCAATTCCAGTACCACCTGGTCTAATTTATTTAGAGAAGTAACTTTCCCTGTCAAATTTCCTATATTTGCGGCTAATTTCTGCATCATTTCTCATAAATCAACGACTTCAAAAGCAGAATTATCCCAAGATCTTGTTGTTTTTTTCATCATAAATCTAAGGAAAGTATGGCTCTGATACAAATGATACTAGATTTACTCGATAGCAAGAGTTCAATGGACTCGAGGATCGAAAAAGACTATCTCAGGAGTAACTAACTCAAAAAAATAGTTAAGAAGAAGAAGAACAAAGAGAGATTTAGAGAGAAGAAAGTAATTTCTGTATTTCTATGAATGAAATGAATGCGATTACATGTTTATATAGAGCTCAAAAATCCATTGTCCAATCAACTTAGCCACTAGAGTTAGTTTTAACTGCTTAACTAACTATCTAACTAACTACACTGTAGCAACTACAGTGTTAACTAATTCCTGGACTTATTACAACTTCCTATTTATGAATATTGTGTATCATATTTTACAAAAGGTAATGAAGTAAACCTAAAATCATATGAAATAAAGTCATCTCTAAAGACCTACAAATCTCTTTGAATCTATGCAAACATAGGAAAATTGAGGCAGAATGAACAAAACAAAATATATACAGGTGAATACGATTAGTTAGGACTACATTTTAGTCATGTCAGTGTGTTTAATTCAAGTCTAATTCTCAATTGGAGTCTTGGTCTTGATAGAGACTTGTATGTTGGTAGATAATGTAGAGAACTTCAAGTGCTAGAGAAATTAATATTTTTTAATAAAATTATTGGATGGAGATGAGCTTAAATGGAAGTGGCATGGATAATGAGGATACATATAGTCAACTCCAGCTTATTTGGGATTGATCGAGGCATAGTTATTCTTATTGTGAAAAGAAAAGTGCATTAGTGATCTTATGATAGAAATTCTATATATGAGATTATCTTCTTGCCAACAGCCTAGCTTTGGATATATTTTTAGCAAAGTGCGAGCATTAATTTCCTATTTGAAGAAACTAAAAGGTAAGTTTCCAATCAACCAATCCCCTATTTCAAAGACATTTGTGTTAAGTAGGTCCAGAGATAAAAAATTAGTCGAATGAACTTATCTCTCCGTCCTATCATTTGTTATTGATCCAGCTAATGCTCCTGCATCCCTTGCCTCTATATGAACCCTTTTTTAGTACCATTTTGCTGCTACGAATTCCTTGAGTCATATCAGTAATCAATAAAAGTCCCGATAGAACTTTATTGACCTAGTTTTTCAAATGATAATCTACTTTTCCCTAGGAATTTAGTGTCTGGTTTGATAGGACAAGAAAGAGAGGACTCTTTTTTTCCTCCTCATTTCAGCAGGTTTGAACCCGTCTGACAACGAACACCTTTCACCTATTTTGAAGTACTGAATACTATTAGCAAAATGATTTTATGAGGCTGAGGATACAACTACTTATCAGGGAAAATGTATATAGGAAGCGAGTGAGTTCACTACAAATTGTGTTAGTCTAGCTAGTTTTCAATGAACTGAAAGTAGTCTGCTGTTTTGTTATGTACTTTTGACTTTCATAGTTTTTTTTTAGGTAATCGAGAAGGAGTCCCTTTTAGCTGCACAAGTGAGCGACCTAATTTTTCTTAAATTTTGACAATTTGTAATAGGGATAATATAATGTCAGTTACTCCGTATTGAAAGCATTGGTGCTAATTAACTTTGCAGAAAGAAGAGTTGCAGAGAGTGATGGATTTGCTATCTTTGAAGAAATATCATGTGCGGAGTTTGCTTATTTGTAATACCCCATACTTTTCCTAGTTAATTTCATCTCAAGAATGTCTAGTATTAGCTTCTAAATTTAATGATGGTTATTCCATGAGGAATTTTCAATATTTTCACTTTTTGTCATGTGAGAAATTCAATAAGCTTTCCATCGATATAAGATTCTCCCAAATCCGATAACCGAGTCAGAAGTTACGACTATTGTAAGTTTTCATCGTAAAACAACACAATATTAGTCAGTGGCGCGCCACGCCACAAGAGGAAATGTCATTTGGCAAATTCCAGTAGGGGTTCACTATTATGACGCGTCGCGCCAGGGCCCAAATCTAGAATTGTCCTTTTTCCACTATCTCAGCGCGATTTTCCCCGCATCGCGCCAAATTTTTAGGTCGCAAAAGAAGGGGAAACGCGATGGCTCCACATCGCACCATCCCTCAGTTTCCCAATTGTCAAATTCCAGTGACACTGTGCGATAGCGCCGCGTCGCACCAGGGGTTCAATTCGAGAAATTTTTACTGAAATTAAATGATGCGTTCAGGGTTAAAAGGGTCAACTTTCCAGCCCTATTTAAGCCTTTTAACACGTGATTCAGCCACTTTTCATCCAGAATATACTAGTTTCTCTCAAAAAACTCTCAAGAACAACGTAGGGCTTTTCATAGAAGATTCAGTATCAAGAATTTTCTCAGTCAATCTTTATGAAATCACGAACCAAGGTATGCGTAGTGTTCGTTCATGGACTCCTTTCATCCATGAAGCTCAAGAATCTCTTTTCTAAGTATAAGTTTATGGATTTCTTTATGAATTTCATGTTGGGTTTGTATTGTGTATGTTGAGAATGATCAATTGGGTGATTAATTTTATGTGGAATTGATTTGTATAGATGCATATTCATGTGAACCTATGAATAAACCCTAGGATGATAAAATTAGAGATGAATCATGATGATTAATTGTTGTATAATGTTGTCTACATGTGCTATGCCTACCATGTGTTTGATTAAATGTCTAGATGAAGGAACAATGCCCAACTAGTATAATATCATGGAATTCCCATGTATGTACAAGTTATGTCTATCACATGTTTTGATGGAATGCTTCTATAAATGTATTATGGATTATGATGTTAGTTATATGTTCAAGTAAGTTATGCTTGGTCAATTTTCCTTCTATCAAGTCCTGGGGGTACTTGTACCCGAAATATTAGTTGCGTGCCTAGAGCCATGTCATGTTTCCACGATACTCTCAGTCAAGCTATGAATCCTTAGACTTCAGACAGTCTTACTCAGGAAATCTCCATGATCTCATAAACTCAGTCAGTTGTCAGATATCAGTAATATTCCATCAGTTAATGGAATTCAGTAACTCAGTCCATATTCAGTTTAGTAAATTATGTTCAGTGTCTATTCAGATAAGAGTAGAAATTAGCATCGAGTAAAACCAAGGATGGGAACTCACCTGTTATATGAGGGTGTGATTCTTAGAAACAATCCTTGCGTTCCAGAACTATGTAGCTAGCATAGGTTGAGATATCATAGCCTGCTATATGAGAGTAGATGAGGTGGCTGAGCCTGCTATATAAGGGTTCCCACCTTTCTCATTAGAGTTACCTGTTATATTAGGGTCACTCACATGCTGTCCTTACCAGTGGCGCGGTATTGACACCTTTCTAATCAGGGCATAGATTGGACCCCAATTCAGCTATAATGCATCATTTGGGGCATGCTGGTTAGATGACTACCTCCCACAGTCTCAGTATCAGTCTTAGTAAAAGAACTCAGATAGTTCTTCAAATTTCAGGACTGTCAAATATAGTCAACTCAGATACAGTACAGAACTCAGATAGTTCCATCAGATTTAAGACTGTCAGATACAATCACTCATGTTATCAGCTATATTTAGATTCAGTAATCATGTTATCACAGTATTAGTGTTGGTTTTTATGTCTCATGGATGTATTCTCACGCTCATGATAGTTAGTCAATTATTATTATTGTTCATTCATATGAACCCCATGCATTCAGCCTACTTCATTGCATACCAGTACATTCATAGTACTGATGCATTTGCACTATGGTGTCTTATACCATAGGTTTAGAGACACGAGCTCCAGATCAACAGTAGATTTCAGTTTCAGCTGTCAGAGTTAGAAGTGAGTCCTCATCATTCGAGGATATGATTATTTATCTATTATCTCATTAATTAGTTTATTAGTTGGAGTCAGTTGGATACATATCCCATCAACTCCTTACTCAGCCAGTTCAGTCAGTTAGAGGCTTTCTAGACTATCATGTTTCAGACTTCAGTATGTTTAATTTTGTTTTGGGTATTCTTTTTTCCCACACAGATGTTATATCATTCAGATCATGTTCAGTATTGAACCTTATGGCCTTTCAGTTCATGTTTCCGTATTACAAAGTATTTATTATAGTATACAGGTACAGATATCAGTCATAGGTTAGCTTATGGTCCTTCGGGGTCATGAGCACCGTGTATCATTACGGGTATCAGATTTGGGGCGTTACAAACTTAATATCAAAGCCTAAGGTTCAATAAAGTCCTAGGAAGTCTAAAAGTTACATCTAGTAGAGTCTTGTACATGGGTGTGTTGCACGCCACATTTATGTACAGGAGGCTATAAGGTGTTTTAGGAACAGTTTCCCCTCTTTCAGTATTTATGTCATGCTAGTGAGCATAATCTCAAGTCAATCTCTCAGTCTAATCCTTTCTTACTTTCTTCTACAGAACATGCCTCCTAAAAGAAGAAACAAAAATCAGTCAGTCCCTCAGTTCGAAGATCATTTGGGCAAACATATTTCTCATGTAGAGTTTCGTGCTTCATTCACTACTCTTGCTAACTCATTTGCTGCTCAGAATAAATGACCAACTATCATTTCGGCCAATCCAGTGGACAATTCAACTGCAGCCAGGATTCAAAATTTCACTAGAATAAATCCTCCGTCTTTTCTTGGGTCTAAGACAGAGGAAGACCCTCAGGAATTTCTAGATATGGTGCAGAAGGTGACAGACATCATGGGGGTAACTATTTTTGAGAGTACTGAGCTAGCTGTATATCAGTTATAGGATGTTGCTTATACTTAGTTCAAGCAGTAGAAGTCAGAGAGGGCAGATGATGTAGGGCCAGTTGAGTGGGAGGAGTTTGCATCTTCTTTCCTCGGTAGATTTTTTCCTTTAGAGCTTAGGGAAGCTAAGGTGTTAGAATTTATCAACCTCAGGCAGGGCAATATGACAGTGAAAGAATATTCTCTTAAGTTTACTCAATTAGCCAGATATGCCCCTCATGTGGTTACATATAGCAGGGCAAGGATAAGTAAGTTCATTTCAGGGGTAAATGATAGCATAGTTAATGAGTGAAGATCCGCCATATTAAATAGTGACATGACTTTAGCCTGGCTCATGACTCATGCTTAGCAGATAGAGGAGCAGAAGGTTAAGCAGAGGGAGAAGTAGAATAAGAGAGTTAGGATAGGTAGCTTTAATTTTAGTCAGCCTAAGTCAGAAGGAGGAAACCATTCTCAGTTTCGTCCTAAGTCATCAGTTCCAGCTTCTTCTTTAGCCAGTGCTCCAGTTCCTAAGTTCAGAGAGGGTAACAAAGATAGAGTGTCAGGCTCTAAGTCCCAGGGCAGTGTTAGCAGGACTCACACCTATCCTCTTTGCCAAACTTATGGAAAACACCATCAAGGTATTTGCAGAGTTGGTAGTAGTATTTGTTTCAGATGTGGAAAGCCAGGCCACAGAGTCAGAGACTGTCCTCAGCTAAGTCCTCAAGGTCAACAGAATCACTCCTTAGCTCAGTCCGATCGCCCAAATCAGCAGGGTGCCACCTCCAGTGCTACTAGTGGGTAACACCCAAATTATGTCTATGCTCTTCAGTCCTGATAAGATCAGGAAAATTCTCCTGATGTAGTTACTGGTGTGTTACAGATCTTTCATGTGCATGTTTACGCTTTGCTAGATCAAGGAGTTTCTTTGTCTTTTGTTACTCCCTATATAGCAGGCGATTTTGGGAACAGTCCCGAAATCCTAGCTGAGCCCTTTTTAGTCTCTACCCCAGTGGGTAAAACCATTATAGCCCGACGGATATACAGGAACTGCCCGATTATGATATTTTAAAAAGTCACTTCAGCAGACTTAGTCGAATTAGAGATGATTGATTTTGACGTCATTCTCAGCATGGATTGGCTTCACTCCTTCTATGCCATAATTGACTGCAGAAATAGAATAGTCCAGTTTTAGTTCCCAAATGAACCCGTCTTTGAGTGGAAGGGTAGCGTATCTGCTTTCAGGGGTCAGCTTGTTTCCTACCTTCGGGCAATGAAAATGATATCGAAAGGATATGTCTATCATCTTGTTTGAGTTAAGGACACTAGTTCCGAAACTCCTAGCCTTGAATTAGTCCCAGTAGTGAATGAATATTTAGATGTCTTTCCCAAAGATCTTCCAGGAATTTCTCCCGAAAGGGAAATAGACTTTGGCATTGATCTTCTTCCAAATACTCAGCCTATCTCTATTCCTCCATATAGAATGGCACTAATAGAACTCAGAGAACTGAAAGAATAATTGAAGGATCTCTTAGATAAGGGATTCATCAGGCCCAATATTTCCCCGTGGGGCACTCCAGTATTATTCGTGCGCAAGAAAGATGGTTCTCTTAGGATGTGTGTAGACTACCGTCAACTCAATAAGGTTACATTCAAGAACAAGTATCCTCTTCCCAGAATTGATGACTTATTTGACCAACTTCAGGGTGCCAATTATTTCTCTAAGATAGACCTCAGATCCGGCTATCATCAGCTCAGAGTTAGAGAATGTGACATTCCAAAAATAGCTTTTTGTACTCGGTATGGTCATTTTGAATTCTTAGTTATGTCATTTGGTCTTACCAATACCCCATCTGTTTTCATGAACTTGATAACCTGTGTGTTCAAGTAGTACTTGGACATGTTTGTCATAGTCTTCATAGATGATAGACTAGTCTATTCCCTCAGTGAGCGCAATCATGCAGACCATCTCAGAATAGTACTTCAGACTCTCAGAGATCATCAGTTGTTTTCTAAATTCAGTAAGTGCTAATTTTGGCTAAGTTCAGTAGTATTCCTTAGTCATATCGTTTCTGATGATGGCATTAGAGTAGATCCTCAAAAGACCAAAGCAGTAAGAAACTGGCCTCGCCCTATCTCTCCATTAGATATTAGGAGTTTCTTGGGTTTGGCTAGCTATTACAGATGGTTTGTTGAGGGATTTTCTTCTATTTCATCCCCTATGTCTAGATTGACTCAGAAGAAAGTTAAGTTTTAGTGGTCAGATCCTTGTGAGAAGATTTTTTAGGAGTTGAAGACTCGACTCACCTCAGCTTCAGTATTAACTCTTCTAGATGGTCCAGATGGTTTCGTAGTATATTGTGATGCATCCAGAGTGGGTCTAGGCTGTGTCCTCATGCAGCATGGTAAGGTCATAGCCTATGCCTCTAGATAGCTTAAACCCTATGAGAGGAATTATCCTACTCATGATCTTGAGTTAGCAACCATAGTATTTTCCTTAAAGATTTGGAGGCATTATCTATACGGTGTTCATGTAGATGTGTTCACAGATCATAAAAGTCTTCAGTATGTCTTTTCTCAGAAAGATCTCAATCTTTGTCAGAGAAGGTGGTTAGAGCTCTTGAAAGATTATGACATAATTGTCCTCTATCATCTGGGCAAGGCTAATGTAGTGGACAACGCTCTCAGTAAACTGTCTATGGGCATGTGGATGACAGTAAGAAGAAGTTAGCTTAGGAAGTCCATCAGCTTGCCAGACTAGGCGTTCGCTTAGTCGATACAGATGAGGGTGATATATGGGTTCAGAATAGTTCAGAATCATCTCTAGTTTCCAAGGTAAAAGAAAAACAAAATAGAGATCCCAGCCTTGTCAAGTTGAAAGAGTTAGCTCAGGATCAAAAAATAGAGGTTTTCTCCCAAGGGGGAGATAGTGTTCTTCGTTGTTAGGGTCGTCTCTATGTTCCAGGTGTAGATGACTTAAGGCAGTGAATTCTTGTAGAAGCGCATGGTGCGCGCTACTCTATTCATCTAGGGGCCATAAAGATGTACCGTGACTTGTAGGAAATTTATTGGTGGAGTGGGATGAAGAGAAACATTGCAGAGTTTATGGCTAAGCAAGTTAAGATAGAGCATCAGAAGCCTAGTGGGTCCATGCAGGAGTTTAGTATTCCTACTTAGAAGTGGGAAGTTATGAACATGGACTTTGTAACGGGTTTGCCTCGAACTCGTCATCAGCATGATTCAGTCTGGGTCATTGTAGGCAGAATGACCAAAGCAGCTCATTTCCTTCCAGTTCATACCTTTTATTCAGTCGAGGATTATGCCAAACTCTACATCAAGGAGTTGGTTAGATGGCACGATGTTCCACTATCTATTATCTTAGACAGAGGTACACAGTTCACCTCTCATTTCTGGAAAGCATTCCAAAGGGTCTTGGTACCCAAGTTAATCTTAGTACAGTATTTCATCCTCAGATAGATAGTCAAGAAGAAAGGACTATTCAGACGTTAGAAGATATGCTAAGGGTGTGTGCAATCGATTTCAATGAAAGTTGGGATGACCACTTACATTTGATTGAGTTTGCATACAACAACAGCTATCATTCTAGTCTTCAGATGGCTCTATTCGAAGGTTTCTATAGTAGGAGATGTATATCTCCAATTGGTTAGTTCAAAGTTAGTGAGGCCTCAGTTATAAGGCCTGACTTGGTATTCGATGCCTTAGAAAAAGTCTAGTTGATTAGAGAAAGACTCTGGGCTGCTCAGAGCCGAAAGAAGTCTTATGCAGATGTTCGTAGAAAAGATCTTGAATTTGAGATTGGTGATTATATCTATCTAAAGATCTCTCCCATAAAGGGAGTGAAGAGATTCGGCAAAAAGGGAAAGCTCAATCCCCGATATGTTGGTCCCTTCAAGATTCTTAGTTGCTTTGGCAAGGTATCCTGTGAGCTTGAATTGCCTGCAGATCTAGTCTTAGTTCATCCAGTCTTTCATGTCTCTTTGCTCAAGAAGTGCTTAGGTGACCCATCAGTTGTAGTCGCTATTTAGAGCATTGATGTTCAGAATACTCTCTCTTATGAAGAGATTCCAGTTGAAATCTTAGACTATCAAACTTGTAGATTAAGGAACAAAGAAGTCCCTCTAGTTAAGGTTCTTTGGCAAAATCAGTCCGTCAAGGGAGCTACTTAAGAAGCAGAAGCAGACATGCATACCAAGTATCCTCACCTTTTCTCCACCAACTCAGATCAAGCTCAAGGTAACAGTTCTCCTTAAGCTTACTCAGTTTTATGTTCGGTGTTCATCACAAACTTGGTATGCAGCTTCATGCTCATGTTCCCATTAGAAATTTGGTATCAAGTACCATTGCATACTCAGTCAAGCATTCTTGAATCAATTACACATGCATCAGATATGCATGTTCAGTATTATATGTTCAGCTTGTCAGTTATGTCAGTCATAAGATCATGTTCCAGTTATTCATGTTCAGTATGTACGTCAGTTGTCTTTTCTTCCCTTTCAATCAATCTCATTTGAGGACGAATGTTCTCAAGGGGGAGATATTGTCATACCCCATACTTTTCATAGGTAATTTCATCTCAAGAATGTCTAGTATTATCTTCTAAATTGAATGATGGTTATTCCATGAGGAATTTTTAAGATTTTCACTTTTTTCATGTGGGAAATTCAACAAGCTTTCCATCGATATAAGATTCACCCAAATCCAATTACTGAGTCAGAAGTTATGACTATTCTAAGTTTTCATCGTAAAACAGAGCCATATTAGTCAGTGGCGCGCCGTACCACAAGAGGAAATGGCATTTTACAAATTCCAGTAGGGGTTCGCGATTATGGCGCGTCGAGCTAGGGCTAAAATCTAGAATTATCCTTTTTCTAGTGTCTCAGCACGATTTTCCCCGCGTTGCACCAAAGTTCCAGATCGCAAAAGAAGGGGTAACATGATTACTCCACGTCACGCCATCCCTCAGTTTCTCAATTGTCAAATTCCATTGACACGGCGCGATAGCGCCGCGTCGCGCCAGGGGTTCAATTCAAAAAAATTTTACTGAAATTAAATGACGCGTCCAGGGTTAAAAGGGTCAACTTTCCACCCCTATTTAAGCCCTTGAATACATAATTCATCCACTTTTTATCCACAATATACTAGTTTCTCTCAAAAACCTCTCAAGAACAACCTAGGGCTTTTCATAGAAGATTTAGAATCAAGAATTTCCTTCGTCAATCTTCACGAAATCACGAACCAAGGTATGCGTAGTGTTCATTCATGGACTCCTTTCATTTATGAAACCCAAGAATCTCTTTTCTAAGTATAATTTTATGGATTTTTATGAATTTCATGTTGGGTTTGTATTGTGTATGTTGAGAATGATCAATTGAATTCAAATCCATGTTGGGTGATCAATTTTATGTGGAATTGATTTGTATAGATGTATATTCATGTGAACCTATGAATAAACCCTAGGATGATAAAATTAGAGATAAATCATGATGATTAATTGTTGTATAATATTGTCTACATGTGTTATGCCTACTATGTGTTTGATTAAATGTCTAGATGAAGGAACAATGCCCAACTAGTATGATATCATGAAATCCCCATGTATGTACAAGTTATGCTTATCACATATTTTGATGGAATGCTTCTATAAATGTATTATGGATTATGATGTTAGTTATATGTTCAAGTAAGTTATGCTTGGTCAGTTTGCCTTTTATCGAGTCCTGGGGGTACTTGTACCCGAAATATTAGTTGCGTGCCTAGAGCCATGTCATGTTTCCACGATAATCTCAGTCAAGCTATGAATTCTTAGACTTCAGACAATCTTATGACTCAGGAAATCTCCATGATCTCATGAACTCAGTCAGTTGTCAGATATCAGTAATATTCCGCTAGTCAATAGAATTCAATAACTCAGTCCATGTTCAGTTCAGTAAATTATGTTCAGTGTCTATTCAGATGGGAGTAGAAAATAGTACCGAGTGAATCCAAGGATGGAAACTCACCTGTTATATAAGGGTGTGATTCTTAGAAGCAATCTTTGCTTTCCAGAACTATGTAGCCAGCATAGGTTGAGACATCATAGCCTGCTATATGAGAGTAGATGAGGTGGCTTAGCCTACTATATGAGGGTTCCCATCGTTCTCATTAGAGTTACCTGTTATATTAGGGTCACTCACATGTTGTCCTTACCAGTGGTGCGGTATTGACACCCTTTCAATCAGGGCATAAATTGGACCCCAATTCAGCTATAATGCATCATTTGGGGTATGTCGGTTAGATGACTACCTCCCACAGTCTCAGTATCAATCTCAGTAAAAGAACTCAGATAGTTCTTCAGATTTCAGGACTGTCAGATACAGTCAACTCAGATACAGTACGGAACTCAGATAGTTCTATCAGATTCGGGACGGTCAGATATAGTAACTCATGTTATCAGTTATATTCAGATTCGGTAATCATGTTATCGCAGTATTAGTGTCAGTCGTTATGTCTCATGCATGTATTCTCATGCTCATGATAGTTAGTTAGTTATTATTATTGTTCATGAATATGAACCCCATACATTCAGCCTACCTCACAAGCATACTAGTACATTCAAAGTACAGACGCATTTGCGCTATGGTGTCTTATACTATAGGTTTAGAAACACGAGCTTTAGATCAGCAGTAGATTCCAGTTTTAGCAGTCAGAGTTAGAAGTGAGCCCTCATCATTCGAGGACATGATTATTTCTTTATTATCTCATTAATTAGTTTATTAGTTGGAGTTAGTTGGGGACCTGTCCCATCAACTCCTTATTTAGACAGTTCAGTCAGTTAGAGGCTTTCTAGACTATCATATTTCAGACTTCAGTATGTTCAGTTTTGTTTTGGGTATTCTATTACCCCACACAGATGTTATATCATTCAGATCATGTTCAGTATTGAACCTTATGGCCTTTCAGTTCATGTTTCTGCATTATAAAGTATTTATTACAGTATACAGGTACAGATATCAGTCATAGGTTAGCTTATGGTCCTTCGGGGTCATGAGCACCGTATATCATTACGGGTATCAGATTTGGGGCGTTACATTATTAATCATCGATGGGATGTTGACAATTTCCTCCTGGTGCTTGTTGAGAGAGGAAGAGTAGAGTTATATGCTGAATCTGGTGTTACACTGGAAATTAGAAAAGACGAACATTCTTCTTCCTCTCAGTCCTCTCATGATGCTGAAATGACATGTCAAATTTGCTTCGATGACCACCTGTCTGCTGAGAAGATAACTGTAATGGACTGCAACTATTGGTTTTACACTAACTGTGAGCATCTCTTGTATCCCTTTATATATTTATCCCTTGTATTTCGTATCCCCTAGTAATATAGTTTATCGTATATCTGTTGAATAGGGGTTGGAAGGTTGTTGATTTACTTCAGCACATGTCTGACTCACTTTTCTGAGAAAAGTTTATTTTGAATTCATTAATTGGTACTTCTAACTTTGTGGTGTTGTCAATAGCTAGATCGAACAAATGATGGTATAGGCCTATAGTTGTTTGATATTAATACATATTTTATGTAGGTTAGATGGAGCATTTTGTTGTAAAGATAAATGAGGGTGAGAGTAAATGAATAACATGCATGGCCTAAAAGTGCAACACAATATGTGACGAAGAGAAGATAAGGGATCTCATCACCACAAAGGATCCTACCATGGGAGAGAAATTTGATCATTTTATGCTAGAGTCGTATATTGAGGAAAACAAGAGGGTTAAATGGTTCCCTAGTGTTCCTCATTGCGGAAATGCAATTCGTATTGAGGGTGAAGATGAATACTATGAGGTTGAATGTGTGTGTGGCATACAATTTTGTTTTAATTATTTATCTGAAGTGCACTCACCTTGTTCATGTCTGATGTGGGAACTTTGGATGAGGAAGTTCAAGGATGATTCGAAGACAGTAATTTGGATTAGTGAAAATACCAAACATTGTACAAAATGTCATAAACTAGTGCAGAAGAATGGAGGATGTACCTTGTTAGATGTATATGTGGACAGACCTTTTGGTGAGACTTAAAGTTATATGCTGACATTTTACGTGTAACTTTCTGTTGCTTATCGTTATGATATTCATGCAGAATTTCACACTCATTGCAGGTACACGCAAGGGCTAAAGAAAATGATTGATGACAAAGACGATCTCTTGTTATATTGTTCATCTTGCTTCATTGAAGGTTGAAACAAATAGTATGAAGCGAAAGTTACAAGTAAATGTGTTGAAACTTGAAGCAAGGGAATTGCAATCAAAGGACTTCAGCTAGGCAGAAAATATTGTTTTGGATACACAACAATTTGTATGTTTGCACAAGCACTTCAACTCTTATTCAAGACAGTTTTAAGAACACCTTTGAAGTTTTTTAACACTTCGACACAACTTTATCAAGAACTATCAAAAAGTATGTTATTTAAAAAAACAAGTTGAAGTAGAAAAACAGAATCAAGTCCTCCGATTTCACGGAGTATCCTTAAGGAATTAATTCTCCTCAAGTACCCGAGGTTGTGGAATTTTCCCTCCCAGGATAAAATGGCTCACAATCAGAATATAGCGGTACCTCAAACCTTATGATTCTTCGAATACACTCAATGGTAGATAATCACATAGAGTTTTTTTAGAAGTAGAAGAGTATTTTTCAATGCAGAAATTTCTGTACTACCTGAGGAAAAAAGTTCACGTATTTATAGCCATCAAATGCCCCTTTGGAAAGGAAGCAATGGTTCATGAAAAGGTGTATCACTTTGAAACAACCATGTCTGTCCACTCTAAAATAGCATGTCTTTTCTGAACAGAACGTTCAACCAAAAAATCCCTTTTTTGGAAACAATATGTCTTTTCCTTAAAGGATTTGTCCCTTTCGAAGTGCGTTCTGCATGCTTCTACACGACGTTTCTATGGAGAGAAAAAAATATTTTTGTTTTTCCTTGGATTTTTTGGATTACTTATATATCAAAGTTTTAAATAAACTTTTTCTAAAAAACTAATCTCATCGATCCAAATTCGAAGCCGAGGCCGAGCGAGTGACGACGACGATGGCGCGAGGCACCTCTTGGTTCTTGCCTCACTATCCAATTGAAAGAGTGTTACTCAATAAAAACCCATTAAAGTTGCTTTCTCCCATCAATGTGGAGAAGTATACTTTCCTTACATGAGTAAACTTTCCCTCCAAGACTTTCTCTCCATTTTCCATTCACACTAATTGAACTCAACAATGCCCCACATGAATGAGGAATGGTTATTTTTTATAAAATTTTACGGACAAGTATGTGATCAGTAAGAAAAGACTGATTGCATCTAGATAAGTAAGTTTCTCTTTGAACTTTCCTTAGTGAACATACATCGGATGCACTTGGACAATTAGTAGATTTGATATCTTTGAACCGTCGAGCTTTAATATACACTTATACAACACATGTCACATAACCAACCTTTTACCATTTATGATTCTCATGGGTTTTTCGTTTCAGCCATGAACACGTCCTGGTTTAATAAGATCTTAAAGAATAGACCTTTACTAACATTCTCCTTGAAACGACTTTCACTTCACCCTCACATAGGTGATTTCTAAACGTTCAATCCTATAGATTAAACTATTTGATCAAATCTACCAAATTTAGATAATCATTAAAAGGATTCACACCACAAGCATTATCCTTGTTTACTAAACATTGTCTACATAATGAGAATGGGTTGGGTATATTGACAATGTCGAACCTGTCAATTGCAATTTTGTTTGATCTCCTTGAACTTAGCTCTTGGGATATCCAGTCTGCTAGGTAGAGTTACCGCCATGCTAACTTATCCTAGGCCATAAACTCATTCTCTTCAATGTTCTCTCAACTCCGTAAACTCATTCCCTTCGATGTTCTCTCAACTCCTTCTCTAGATAGGCCTTTTGTAAGTGGATCCGACATATTATCCTTTGACTTGACATAGTCAATAATGATAATTCCACTAGAAATAAGTTTTCTATCAGTATTATGTCTCCATATTATATGACGAGCTTTACCATTATACATCATGCTCCCTACCCTACCTATCGCCGCTTGGCTATCACAGTGCATACATACTGGTGCCACTGGTTTGGGCCAATAAGGAATATCTTTCAAGAAATTTTGGAGCCATTCAGCTTCTTCACTGGCTATATCCAATGTGATAAATTCATATTTCATTATAGAGCGAGCAATACATGTTTGTTTGGATGATTTCCAATAGTCTGCTCCTCCACCTAAAGTAAATACATATCCACTAGTGGATTTTACTTCATTCGATCTGGTGATCCAATTTGCATCACTTTATCCTTCAATTACTGCTGGATATTTACTATAATGCAAAGCATAGTCTTGAGTGTATTTAAGATACCCTAAAACTCTTTTCATTGCCATCCAATGAGTTTTATTGGGATTACTCGTGTACCAACTCAATTTACCGATAGCACATGCTATGTCTGGCCGTGTGCAGTTCATGATATACATTAAATATCCCAACACTCTTGTATAGTTCAACTGTGAGACACTTTCACCTTCATTCTTTTAAAGTGTAAATCTCACATCCAATGGAGTCTTGGTAATACCGAATTTCAAATACATGAATTTGTCAAGTACCTTTTCAATATAATGAGACTGTGGCAATGCCAACCCGTATGGAGTGTTATGGATTCTTATTCCTAAGATCACACCCGCAACTCCAAGGTCTTTCATATCACACTTGCTCTCAAGCATTCATTTCATAGCATTTATGTCAGAAATGTCTCTACTGATGATCAACATGTCGTCCACGTACAAACAAACAATGACCTTGTGATTTTGAGTGTCTTTAATAAAAAACATATATCACATTTATTTATCTTAAATCCGTTAGCTAACATGGTTTGATCAAATTTTGTATGTCATTATTTAGGTGCTTGTTTTAGTCCATGGAGTGACTTAACAAGTCTGCGCACCTTTTCTTCTTTACCGAAAACCCAAAAACCCCAGGGTTGTTCCATGTAAATTTCTTTCACCAATTATCTATTTAGGAATGTTGTTTTCACATCCATTTGATAGATTTCAAGACCATAAACTGCCGCCAAGGTAATTAACATCTGAATTGATGTTATTCTTGTTACAAGCGAGTATGTATCAAAGTAATCAAGGTCTTTCTTCTGTTTGACACCTTTTACTACAAGTCTTGCCTTGTATTTGTCAATATTGTCATCTGCTTTCATTCTCCTTTTGAAGATCCATTTACAACATAAAGGTTTATTTTCTGGATGATGATCAACCAACTCCCAAGTATGGTTGCTCAAGATGGATTCAATCTCACTATTGGTTGTCTCTTTCCAAAAGGATGAATCTGAAAATGACATCGCTTCTTTGAATGTTTGAGGATCATTTTCTGAGAGAATTGTTACAAAATCTGATCCAAATGAAGTTGACGTTCTTTGATATGTACTACGTCTTGGATTCTCATCATTATGTATATCCTCACTTGGATCATCTCGAGGTCGTTTAGACCCTACACTAGACTGTTCATGTCTAGTTTTAGATGGATAAATGTGTTCAAAGAACTAAACATTATCTAATTCAATTACCATATTTTCATTGATATCCAGATGTTCGAATTTATGAATCAAAAACCGACATACTTTACTACTTTTAGCATATCCTATGAAACACAGTCCACCGTCTTAGGTCTTATCTTTACCCTTTTAGGCATAAGAAGTTGAACTTTCGCTAGACACCCCCACACTTTGAAATATTTTAAGTTGGGTTTTCTTCCTTTTCACTTTTCATATGGAATTGATTGTGTCTTACTATGGGGCCCTCTATTGAGTATTCGATTAGTTGTAAGCATAGCTTCCCCCCAACAGTTTTACGGTAAACCTGAACTTATAGGTAAGACATTCATCATTTCCTTTAAAGTTCAATTCTTCCTTTTCATAATTCCATTAGACTGAGGTGAATACGGGGCAGTAGTTTAATGGATAAATCCACTCTCTACACATATTTCCACAAACAGAGATTCATATTCTCCACCTCTATCACTTCTTATCATTTTGTTCTTTTTTTCCAACTGATTTTCAACTTTTATTTTATATTGGCTAAACACATCTATTGCTTCATCCTTATTGTTTAGCAAATTGACATAACAGTACCTAGTGAAATCATCAATAAAAGTTATAAAATATTTTTTTGTATCACGAGATGGTGTTGACATCATATCACAAATGTCTGTTGTATTAAGTCTAAGGGATTGGAATTCCTTTCAACAGACTTATACGAATGCTTAGTATACTTTGATTCCACAAACGTTTGACATTTTGATTTATTGCACTCAAAGTTTGGTAAAATTTCTAAATTAATCAATTTTTACAAAGTTTTGTAATTGACATGTCCTAATCATTCATGCCATAATTAATTAGACTCAAGAAAGTAAGAAGAAATAGAACTTTTACTAATTTCAACTGCCATTACATTCATCGTAAATAGGCCCTCAATGAGTTAACCTTTTCCTACGTACACTTTCCTTTTACTAAATACAATCTTGCCTATAACAAAATACACATTTGAATCCATTTTTGTCAAGAAGTGATATAGAAATCAAGTTCTTTCTTAATTCTGGTATGTAAAGGACATTGTTGAGAGTCAACACTTTGCCTGACATCATTTTCAAGCAGACTTTTCTCGTCTCTTTAACTTTTACAGTTGCGGAGTTTTCCATATAGATCTTCTCTTTGCCTTGAGCCAGAGCAAATGCAGCAAACAACTCTTTATTGGCACAAACATGGCGGGTGGCACCGAAATCCATCCACCATTCTCTTGGATTTCCCACCAAGTTACATTCAGAAAGTATGGCACATAGATCATCTATTTTATTCTTGAATTCAGCCATATTTGCTTAATCCTTCTTTTTACCTTTCTTTGGGGCACGACAATCTGTTGACTTATGGTCAATCTTTCCACAATTAAAGCATTTCCCCTTGAATTTCTTCTTAGGTTAATTGCTTTTTTATCTAGCTTTCTTCCGCTTCTTTGAGTTGTTGGGGTCGTCTTCTACAAAGTTAACTCCATTCATTATAGAATTTCCTTTAGACCTCCTCTCTACGGCTATGTTGTCTTCCTTAATGTGCAACTTCACAATGAGGTCTTTGACTGTCATCTCCTTTCGTTTGTGTTTCAAATAATTTTTGAAGTCCTTCCACAAAGGTAGCAACTTCTCTATTATTGCAGAAATTTGAAATGCCTCGTTCACAACCAAACCTACAATAAAGTTCATATGAACATTAAGAACCTTTTAACATGTTCAAATAAGGTATTCACTAAATTCATACCTTCAGTAAGGAGATCATGGATGATGACTTGTAATTTTTGTACTTGACATACGACGGTCTTACTGTCAATTATTTTGTATTCAAGGAATCTTGCAACAAAGAACTTCTTAGTTCCAGCATCCTCAGTCTTATATATCTGTTCCAGCGAATTCAACAACTCTTTTGATGTCTTCATTCTGCTGTAAACATTGTATAAATCATCTTGGAGGCCACTTAGGATACAATTCCTACATAGGAAATCAGAATGTTTTCATGCCTTTATTACAATGAACCACTCCTTGTCTGAAGTTTCTTTGGGCACTTCTGGAGCATCTTCAGATATAACTATTTGAAGACACAAGGTTGTTAGATAGAAGAACATCTTCTGTTTTCACCGCTTAAATCTATTCTAGAAAATTTTTCGGGCTTTTCCGTTAGTGCCATAGCGGGTGGCGCAGTTGTGCGACTAGTTGTAGAAATATTTGTTGCTGCCACACTTGTCACACCTTCAGTTACATGACCATCAGTATTCATCCTTTCCTATCACAAAAAGACAGTCAACTTTAATATATCAAAATACTAATTACAAGTTTATAGCAAATTTAAACACTACTTGTTTCTAGTTTAACGATGAAGTTTTTATGGCTTTCAATCGTTAATCGAATAACCTTTAACTTGTGATGAATTTTTTATTTCCTCAAATCACTTGTTAAGTTCAAATAGAGTAGAAATCATAAAGCTTTAATCTACATAAACCAAACAATACAGATTATGAAACTTAATTCCTTAAGATTGTTGTTTTGAAAACACAATCTGTAAGTTTGCACAAACACTTTAACTTTTGTTCAAGACAGCTTCAAGAACACCTATAAAGCTTTTTAACACCTTCAACACAAGTTCATCAAGTACTATCAAAGAAGTATGTTATTTAAAGAAACAAAATAAAGTAGAAAAATAGAACCACGTCCTCCTATTTCACGGAGTGTCCTTAAGAAATTTATTCCCCTCAAGTACCCGAGGTTGTGGAATTTTTCCTCCTAGGATAAAATGGCTCACAATCAGAACGTAGCGGTACCTCAAACCTTCTAATTCTTCGAATACACTCAATGGTAGATGATCACACAGGGTTTTTTTGTAAGTAGAAGAGTATTTTTCAATGCAGAAATATTCATAAAACCTTCATGAAAGGGCGTATCACTTCATAATAGTCATGTCTGTCCATTTTGAAATAGTATGTCTTTTCTGAACAGTCACATCCGATTGAATAGTCACCTTTTTTCCAAAATAGTGTGTCTTTTCCTCAAAGGGTTGTGTCCCTTTTGAGGTACGTTTCTGCATTCCTTGGATTTTTTGGATCACTTGTTTATCCAAGTTTCAAATAAACTTTATCTAAAAAAATTAACCTCATCGATCAATTTTCTAAATCCAAATACAAAGCCAAACCGAGCGAGCGACGATGACGACAGCGTGAGGCACCTCTTGGTTCTTGCATCACTATCCATTTGAAGGAGTGTTACTCAATAAAAACTCATTAAAGTTGCTTTCTCCCACCAATGTGGGAGAAGTATACTTTCCTTAAATAAGTACACTTTCCCTCTATTTTCCACTCACACCAATTGAACCTAACAGAAAATAGACTTAATAGACTCCTCCAATCAAGGCGGAATCTCTCGTGTTCCTATCCAGTTGTCTTCTATGTTTTTGTTACAGCGATGCTTGCGAACAAAATAAAACCAAAGGAGAGAGAAATAAAGTAGAACCTTTTTGAGAACCTACTGCAGCAACTTGAAGAAAATGTTAAAAGATTTTCAATGTTGTTGGGAGAGCCATTTGCTAAATATTCTGAATATAAGCTTTGTGAGACATCATCACTCTCTCTACAGTACTCTTCAACCTCTGCATAAAGTTGTGTGTGCATTGTATTACATCTAATAATTTGATATGCATTTTAGATATGTCAGTCTTCAAATATGGGCAAAAATCTACCGGTGTCCCCCACAGCGGGTTGTGGAGCAGATCTAGTTGGTCCGGCGAGGTCGCTGGGCCATTTTGATGGTCAAATGGGCAAAACGACGCGAAGGGACCATTTTTGGCAATTTTTGGTGGGTGTTAAGACCACGGTTCAGTGGGTGGAACTGATTATAATACTTATTTGATAGTAAATAACAGTAATATGTGTAGTATGTGTTAGGCGTGCGAACAACATCTAACATTAGTAGTTGAAAGGAAACAAAATCTACTTAATAGGTGTTGGATGCTCTTAATAGTATGAGTTTTGTTGGGGAAAATCGTTCGAGTTTGATCCAATAAGAGTATCTTTGGATTCTTTAACCCAAACAACTAGTATCAGAGTCAATGGCTCGAGAGACGAGTATAATGATGAGGTAGTGATGGCGTAGGAATTAATTTAGTGTCTTTGGTCGTCTACAAGCCAGTTTGCTACCTTTGTCCATAGCTTGAAAGACGCATACAAAACATGAAACCAATGGTCTTTAATCTAGTGGTCAAAAATACTCTACCGATGTGAGCTAGCGTCACATAGTTACTCTCCAAATAATTAGGCTCATGTGGAACATAGTTCAAAAATATAGATTTTTCTCAAAATGAACAATATTACACTATGTTAAGAATATCTTTGGACTATTTTAGCCCGACAATATATATCACATGGATTTTAATTACAAGACTTAATTTTTTTTCATATATTTTTTGTAGGTATGATTGCATTAACAATGATTTGCCAATTCCTCTACAAGAATCAACTAATACCATAGCTCGCTATCGATTCGAGGGAGTGGGATAAAACATCAAAATATTTCTACGGTGACCTCTAGTTATATTAATATACAATAAAAATAACATATTTATATATATAAAGAATTGTGCTAAAATGAAGTGATAGGCCAGCTCCAAAAAAATAAGAAGAAGAAACCTAATTTGCCTACACGAGATCTCACCGAAAACAATGGCCTTAATGGCCGGTGGCAAGCCTCCAACACTAGAGACTAGTCAATCAACTACTGATGATCCCACCTGAAAGATATTTCATACTTGCATGGTGAACCACATATTATATGGGAGGAGGTCAATCAAATGATAATCAATGAACAACTATAATACGCGGTTAGTGAAAAATTCTCTTATGACTGGCCAGATATTCAAGATCTGAGACGTCTAATCCCAAAGCAATGTGAGTTGAAGGAAGAGGTTAATATTGGGCGACTTAGTAGCAGGCATGTTTTGATAAGAGCTACTAAAATAGAATATTATGTGCATCTATTATCAAAACCAAAGTTCTATATTACAAAGAATTATTGGTCCTACCCTATGAGAACTTTAAAATGGGATCCAATGTTTAACCCGGAGGAAGAAACTACTGCTGCTATTGTATGGATATCTTTTCCATCATTGCGCCCCAATTTCCTTGCAAAAGAATCAATCTTTTCATTAGCAGCAGTTGTTGGGAAACCATTGCAAGTGGATTTAGCGACTCAGAACAAAACAAGGCCAAGTTGTGTGAGAGTTAAGTTTGATGTAGATCTATTAGGTGATTTTCCTAAAAGGATCAACATTGATATGAGAAAGTAGACAGGAGAGGTTATAGAGAAATGGATTCATATTAAATATGATTATGTTCCCAAATACTATAAGGAATGCAAATTACAGCGACATAATGAAAAAAGAGTGTTATGTCATACATACAAAACTATATCCAAAGGAATATATGGAGGATGAGGAAGAGAAAAAGTCTCAGAATGAAGAAGAAAAGACTAAAGAAATTGCTAAGGGAGACACAGGAAAATCTAAGGCATCGGAGGAAGAACACTTTCAACAACAGAAAAGAAAACAGCCAAAAAGAAAGGGATATCATAGAGGAAGGCAAGAAAAGACGTGGAATCAGAAGGACATAACCGTGAACGATTTAGAGATTGCAACTAATAACAAGTTTAGTACACTTGAAGAGAAGGATTCAATGACTGACGTCAATAAAGAAGAAGCGGGAGCAAGTAACAGAAAAGCAAATGATAGAGAACAAAATGTTCAACAAGAAGGGCATTCTTTTGAGTAACAACAAAACATGTGAAAGAGTTGCAACCCCAAAAGTAGCAATAAAAGTGCAAATAAAAGAGAAGCTGGACAGGAAGAGTCATAAAGTTCAGTAAGAGCTAGTGATACACACACAGGTAACTCAGTTAACTAAGGGCAGAATGTGATAGAAGAAAAAGAAGACAAAGAAGTTGAGAATACTAACACAATGCATGAAGCGTAGGGAATAGAAAATGAGGTTGAACAGACAAAGGGCACAGAGGCACCTAAAATACAGAAGTTGACTCAACAAGAGAAGCAGTAGAGGCAAGATCATGAAGAAGATGCAAAAATGGATGCTAATATAGATCAAATTGGTAGGGATGGGGACTTGTCCCCAAGGAAAATTGGCCAGTTGAAGAGAAGAAATAGAAAAGAAAACAAAAGCACTGTAGCCAAATCACAGATTAATACAAAGAGCAAGACAGATTGCAACTCCAGTAGTGATCAATGATTAATAAGGTACTCCCTCCATCCCAAATTATGTGTCATCATTTGACCGGAAACCATATTTAAAAAATAAGTATTGAATTTGTTAAAGTTACAAAATTATCCTTCTTAAAAAAAAGGAATAATAATATTTAAAATCAAGTGGGATCATTTTTAATTTAAAAAAAAAAAAAAGGAGTAATAGTATTTAAATTCAAGTGGGACAACTAAAGATAAAATTGTAATTGTGTTTTTAAGAACATACCAAATAAGGAAAGGCGACATTCTTTTTGGGACGGGCTAAAAAGAAAATGACGACACATAATTTGGGACGGAGGAAGCATTATATTGGAATATTAGATCTGTTAGAACTCAATGTTCATTTGAGAGACTAATAGATCTAAAGAAAAGAAATAATTATTCTTACATTGCTCTATTGGAACCTTTTCAAAGTCCTTCAAAATTAGAAGAATACAGAAGAAGACTAGGTATGGAAAATGCAAAGGCAAACTGTTCAGCTAAAATCTGGGTTTTTTGGGATGATGACTAGCAGGAAATTGGCTCTACAGATTCTATACAATAGTTAACTTTTGAGTTTAAATTGATAGGAGGAACATAAGTTTTCAAAGTAACTGCAGTTTATGCTAGATGTAGTCATTTAGAGAGATAAGAACTATGGGAGGATATGGAGGAAATTGCAAATAATACTCATGTTCCTTGGCTGGTTGGTGGAGATTTTAATGTCATAATGGAGGAGTCTAAAAAATTAGGAGGACTTCCAATTACACAACAGGAAACTTTGGATTTTGTGCAGTGTATGAACTCATGTTCTTTAAATGAATTGAGATTTACAGGAAGTAGGTACACTTGGTGGAATGGGAAAATTCAGGAGGACTATGTTTTCAAAAGGTTGGACAGGGTATTTGGTAATAATGAGCTTATCCAGTTAATGCCAAATTGTGAGGTCCATCATTTAATCATACAAGGCTCGGACCATGCTCCTTTGCATGTTATAGGCAACACAGCTCAAACACAAGTGAAGAAATCTTTTAGGTTCTTAAATTTCTGGACTAAGCATATAGATTTTCATGGGGTATAACAAGAGAAGTGGAGTGAGAACATCAACCGATTACCTTTTCAAGTAGTACATGAAAAGTTAAAAAGGGTTAAATCAGCATTAGCTATATGGAGCAAAAAAACTTTTGGGGATATTTTTCAAAAAGTATCCACTTTAGAGGATGTAATAAAGGAAAAGAAAGCTCAGGTGGAGGTTCAACCTTCACTGGAGAATAGAGAGGAGTTAAGTAAAGTAGAGGCAGATCTTAAAAGGCTACTAAAAATTGAGGAGGACTTTTAAAAACAAAAAACAGGGATGAAGTGGTTTGAAGATGGTGATAGAAATAAAAAAACTCTTTAATTCATATGTTAAAGGAAGGAGGAGAAGGCTTCAGATTATAGAAATACAGACAAGGCAAGGAGATATTATAAACTCAACTCAAAATATTAGAGAAGAAGCAGTGCAGGTTTATATGGATCAATTCAAAGAGACTCATAATTCTGTAAATTATGAGATATTGAGTTATATCAATATGCTAATCATTGAGGATCTGAATGATAGAATGGAAAGAATGCCAGAACTAGAGAAAGTTAAATAAGTTGTGTTCTCTATGAATGGGGAGAGCGCAAGTGGACTTGATAGATGTTCAGGTCTTTTTTTTCAGAGCTGTTGGAGTATTGTTGGAAAGGATATTACTAATATGGTTAAAGCCTTTTTCTGTGGAGGAGAATTGACAAGGTACATGAGTCATACTAATCTTGTTTTAATACCAAAAAAAGAGGTGGTATCTAATTATGGTGATCTAAGGCCTATTAGTCTATGTACTTTTATCAATAAGATTATCTCTAAACTGGTGCATATGAGAATTGTGGAAGTGTTCCCTGTTATTACCTCTAATAATCAGTCAAGTTTTGTTAAAGGAAGAAGCATAACAGAAAATGTTCTACTTGCTCAAGAGATTATTAGAGATATAAATAGAAGGAATAAGTTTTATAATGTAGTGGTGAAGTAGGATTTGGCCAAGGCTTATAATAGTGTTTCATCGAAATACTTGGTGGATGTCATGAGAAGATTTGGTTTCTCAAAAAGAATAATAGACATTAGTAATAATTGGTACTCAATTCTTATGAATGGTCAGTCTTATGGCTTCTTTCGGTCATCACGAGGGCTGAAGTAGGGGGATGTCACAACCCTTGTTTATTATTTTAGCTGAAGTTCTATCAAGGAGACTAAATGAGTTATTTAATAATTCAGAATTTAAAGGTTATGGGATGCCTAAGTGGAGCCTGAGATTAATCATCTTTCTTATGTTGATGATACTATTTTATTCTGCTCTGGGGTCATCCTAAGTCAATGAAGAAGATGATGGTTATTTTAAGGAAATACAAAAATACTTCTGGTCAGATGATCAATTTAGATAAAAATCTGATTTATTTGCATGAAAAGGTTCCCACAACTGTGAGCATGAATATCAGTAGGATAACTGGTATAAGACAAGGTAAATTCCCTTTTACTTATTTGGGTTGTCAAATTTTTTATGGTCAAAAGAATAATTGACATTATGAGAATATCTTGAAAAAGGTGATGAAGAGGCTAAATCTATGGCAAAATAGACTTCTTTCTTATGGGGAAGGTATATTTTAATTGCCCATGTTTTACAGTCTATGCCTATTTATATTCTCTCAGCCATGAATCCTCCAGTATGTGTAATTAATCAGTTCCATAAGATTTTTGCAAAGTTTTTCTGGGTTAATGCTACAGGTTCAAAAAATAAACATTGGATTTCTTGGGAGTTAATGTGTTTCTCAAAAATAGAAGCAGGACTAGGTTTGAGATCTTTACATGACATATCCAAGGTACTTTTTGCAAAACTTTGGTGGAATTTCAGAACATCCACTTTATCTTTGTGGAGTTCATTCATGCGGAATAAGTATTGCAAAAAATTTCATCCTTTACTATCTAAAGGAACCGCAGCATCACATGTATGAAAGAAAATGATTTCAATCGGGGAGGAGGTGGAACACAACATATGGTGGCAAGTGAAAGCTGGTAACTCTAGTTTTTGGTATGATAATTGGACCAAACAGGGTGATCTCTATTATATTGAAGGGGAGGGGATTCAAGATGAAGAGATACAAGTTAAGAACTTTATCAAACATGGGAAATGGGACAAGCAGTTACTGTTAGCATATTTATTGAAGAAATAGTGGATTTGATATTGCAAACTAAGCCTATTGTAGAAGGAACTCGGAATTATATACCATGGTGGATGGGAAGTACAAATGGCCAATTTACAATAAGATCTGTCTAGGACATTATCAGATATAAAAATGAGTAGAGGAGGGATTATGAATTTATATGGCATAAAGGATTGCATTTTAAGTATAATTTCTTCTTGTGGATGGTATGGATGAGAAGGATACATACTGATAACAATCTTAAGAGGATGAGAATTCAGTTGGTATCAAGATGTTGGTATTGTGAAGCCAGAATGATCAAATGCAATACAGAAGGAGCTTTTAGAGAAAATCCAGGTTTAAGTGCATATGGTTTTTGCATAAGGGATGATAAAGGTGATCTTATCTATGCAAGAGCTAAAGGACTGGGACTTGGTAAAAACACTGTAGCAGAATCAATTACTATCAAAGGGGCTCTAAAATATTATTTTGAGAATGATTTTAAAAATTTCATTCGTGAGACAGATTCTCTAAGCCTAAAGCAGTGATTTTAAGACAGTAGAGAATTCCTTGGGAGCTAGCAGTAGTTATAGAAGAAATCAGAGACTACATTAAATCCCTACAGGTTACAATTATTCATACATTTAGGGAAGGGAATGCAGTGGCAGATTCTTTAGCAAATGAGGAGGTGGAAACACAAGGATTGCAAGAATTTCATACTTTTCAACAGCTATAGGTCAAGATAAGAAGGTTACCAAATAGTGACAAGGATCAAATCCCGCATATCAGAATCAAAATGAGAAGGATAATTCAAAATGACCAATATGAGAATCACATATATTTACAATCATACAAAATATTTCAAAAGTTTTCACATGCAACATCAAAGGAAAATAAAAAGCACAGCATAAAGACATTAACAGCATGCCCGGAATGAGACATCAGATCTGTGCTATCTACAGCTAGAATTAAAACCCTAGCTAATAAAAACCTTCACCAAAAAGGAGGGGTAGGGATGTGTTCCAGCTTCTTCAACCACCAGATGGAGAGAAAGAAGACTCTATTTCTCTGAATCTGAGTGAACTAGAGACAACCTGTCCATATGAGGGAAGCCCAAGACCACCTAAGCAAAGAAATAGAGGGTCAATAGTTGAAATGCACACGAATCTGAAATAAGAGAAGGAATTTATACCTAATAGAAGTGAGGTTGATAGAAAGATATGCAAGAACCTCATCGGAATCAGCTAGAACAGAACCCAAAGGAGGAGAAATCGTAGCTTTAAGTTCCACCGGCAACATTTTCTCAGTGGATAGCAAAAAAAGAGTACTTTGTACTCTTGTCCTAGACCCTAAATATAATAGGAAATTAGGAAACTTTTCATCTTCCTTTTGTTTTGGATCGGGTTATGTAGACCCGTTTTTGGGCTTGTGAATGTTGTCATTTGGGCTTTTATAAATAAAATGGTCTGAAAAGACCACCAATATTTTAATTGAAAAAAGAGTCATGCTAAAATAATTATTGAGTTCCTATAAACTCGTAATCACTTTGTGAAATATGCCCCTATAAACATTTAATTTATTATTTTTGTGCTAGAAGTTTCAAATTATTGCTGCATAAATAAGTAATATTTGGGTGAATATATTGCTAAGAACATAATATTTTCAGTTATATATAGTTAGAGTCGAAGAATATATTATTTGCACTCCTACAACAAGGGGGATCGATCCAGTCGAGGTTAAGGGTGGGTTAATTTTGAAGTAAGTACAATCCTAAATTGGTCTAGAGTCTTAATTTGTGTTTTAACTATTTTTTTTAAATTAAATTTATTGTACTATTAGATCTCAATAGAAAATAAAAAACCAATGAATATAATTGAAGAA